>NW_017890609.1:0-9609 GCF_001540865.1 Ananas comosus
AACACCTAATTTGTTTGATTGGACCCAACAACTAATATGTACATGGTTAGATAAAATGAATCCAATCCCATCAAAGCCCACTTTTGAATAATAACCTTGTTTATGAACTTATTAGTCTTAGGTTTTTATTATATTATATACATTTCATTTTATTTTAATCTGTTCATAGTTCTCATCCCACGAACCCTCCTATTATAATAGTTAGATATTTTTATTTTTGCCAACCATCAGCATTCGGCAGTAGTTGAAAATTAGTTTTGGGTTTTGGGGATCTACTTTTGCATCTAAATTATTTTTCGTTTACTAATCAAAATATGAAATATATAAAGAATATTTTAAATAATTTTTGTTTTTCAAAAACTAAAGGTGTTAATGCACAAATTTATCAAATTATTTAATTGACCATTCCTATTAAATAAAGCTACTGATGGAATAGCTATGCTATTGCCATTAGCTTGTCTTATAGATGATCTTATAAAGTTAAATAATAAAAAAAAAAAATCTACACTTTCTGTTTTCACCGATAAAAATAAAATACATGGTTGAAGAAGAAGGTGGATCAATGTTTCATTCTTGTTACCTTTTTCAAGAGTTAGAATTAAGAAGACAAGTTTTGACTTGTTTTGAAGATTTGTATAATAACACGCAACTCATGTTTCGAGAACGGGCGTTACTTATAATTTTAGTGTTGAAATTTAATTATTGAGTTGTATGCGTAGTTTGTAAAATATTATAGAATTTGTTCGTAGACAATCGATCGAGTATCTTTTATTATAAAAATTGAAAATCTAAACTTAATTGCTATTTGCCAAAGCTCTCGAGTTTAATTATATAGGAGATGCATGGTTACAGGACTATTTCTCCCTAACATAATATAAACCATGGCAAATTAAGAAGAGTGTTTTAATTTATTTAAAAAACTTGTATTAAATAATAGTGGGGAAAATACATTTGGATCCCCTAAGTATTTATCTAGTTACGTACATATCATATAAGGCCATTAGACTTTTGATTCTTAATTAAGTGAATGATTTCAATATATAGTTTATCAGATTTCATATTTTTTTTTTCTAAAAATAAAAAATAAATATTTTTGATAAACAAAAAAATAAAAAAAGTGTAGCCAAGAATACATATTCTTTTATAACAAAAGGATGTACAAAACACAAGTTTCTTACAAAAAATATTTCACTTTGGCTCCTAAAATTTATAATTTTTCATTATTTTACTATACCATAAATAGGGATCTTTAATCTTTATGTAATTTTTTTAAAAGTTGAGGTAAGCCTCTCAATTGTTTCCTCCCTGCTTGCATGGTTTTTGTGAATCTTTTCTCTTGACTTTTTTAATCTTTTTATAATACTAAAAGTTTAGGGGGTGTCACGAAATTATTTTTAACCTTAAAAATACATTCTTAGTGAAGCAATATGCCATGTTGTTACATAGTACAGTTAATAGCGATATTATTCTTAATTATATAAGAATTATAAATTTGGGCTCTCATACACATTCTTATATATCTTTTATATTTATATAAGAAGCAGAATATGATACTGTACCTTACAGCGGTAATATATTATCAAGATTTATTCATCGCATAAAATTATTACATATCACAATTTTTTGGCAAAAAAGAGAAAAGAAAAGGGTTTGGAACCCTAATCTCTAATCCTGCTAACTCAACATGAGATCAAGAGAGTAATGGTACAGTAATGTGAAGGGCATTGTTGTATTCTTCTATATGTTGTACTCACTCTTCCACTGTATACAAGTGCATGTACGTTCCAACATCTCTTGTGATATGTGTAATACATTATTATACACCAACCACTTCTTGTACTCTTTTGGGATCTTTGACCACGACAATTTATATAGATGTGTATTTTCACATACTCTATTCACTTCACCTGTACAATTAATTCATAAATTCCGCCCATTTATTGCAACTTTTTTGGTGTAATTTCTCGTGCGCGCGTGTAGATTGCCAAATAGTCACAGATCAAAATACAGCTCCCCTGTACCCATTCTCTCTCTCTCTCTCTCTCTCTCTCTCTCTCTCTCTCTCTCTCTCCATTAATACAAAAGTATAAAAAATGTGGGCAAACCGTGCATAAATAAATCTCCTCAATTTATAAGTTATTTTGAAATAAAAAAAAAATACTATACTTTTGGAAGCATCTTTGTTTGTAGAATTTGAAAATTTTTTCATAGGCCAAAACTGTCAAAATCTGCTTTCCTTGTGGCTACCTATCGTTGAGTCTGCGCTCGATTAGCTGGATATTCTAGACCTAATAATTTGTTGGGTTCAATCCACTAGTCCAAAATGCTGTAATTCAATTATTGTGTTTAACCTATATATTCAGACTTATATACCCTCCACACCTAACTATAGTTACATGAGGTGGAACTATTTTCAAGACTTGGAATGTCAAGGCGATGTGAGATTATATAGGAGCCTAGGTGGCTCTTACAGGTTCAAAAGATGGCTCCTATTAAATTCATAGTGTAGCATGTACGTTTGAACTCTCACACTTTCACTAGCAAGAATTGGCTATAGTCCAGTTATTGCGTTTAACCTCTTTAGGCTTATTTACACTGAGTACATCTAACTATAGCTCATGCTCAATTGCAGCTACCCGATATTTTCTGTAGATTCAAGAGACAGTAATAGCCCAATCCACTAGCCCAAAATGTTATGTATTTAGCTTATTCAAACTTTTATACCTCTATATCTAGTTATAACTATCCGATATGACACCGACTGTCTCTAGAGCAAGTGACAAAGGACTTGGTAGTTGGTACCCGAGACCCAAGTTTGAATCCTAGTTGATTCACATTTCTAGCTAAGTTTATTTCTAAATGAAATAAACGAAGCGGGTAACGTGCCACCTATATCTCAAAAAAAAAAAAAAAACTATCCGATATGACCTCTATCTATTCAAACTTATATATTCCTACATTTTGCCGTAGCTTTCTGATATAAAATTATTGTCAAGCCACGGAATGTCACAAAAACAACATAAAATTTATACCATCTAATCTTACTCGGGTGAAAGCCACGACAAAGAGGCTGTTTGCTTTCTCCAAGCAATGTGAATTTCTTTTTTTCAAGAAAATAGTTTTCTATGGCATTTTTTTTTTTTTTTTTTCAGTTTTTCATCTGTTTCGTTTCTAGCCTTTTTTGAAAGTTCAAATTTTTACAAAACTAGTACTTTTGTTTTTCGAGTAAAAAATTCAAAAAACAGAACTACCGATTTTTTCATAAATCTGAAATGCTGTTATTAAGAAGTGCTAGTTTTTATTTTTTTGAAACCAAACGGTCTGAAAACTGAAAAAAAAAATATATAATTTTTTTTGAAAAATATTTATCCGC
The DNA here is from genome assembly GCF_001540865.1 of Ananas comosus. Classification (NCBI taxonomy): domain Eukaryota; kingdom Viridiplantae; phylum Streptophyta; class Magnoliopsida; order Poales; family Bromeliaceae; genus Ananas; species Ananas comosus. The sequence goes on from NW_017890609.1 coordinate 3,374, forward strand.
ACTCCTTCGAAGAATCAAACAGCATTTCAGATTTATGAAAAATTTTTTCTTGGAAATGGATATCTGCATTTTAGATAACCCCTTAAATTTTTTATTATTTTGATTTAAGTTAAAGTTTTATTAAAACTAATAATTTTATCATTTATGTATCAGTAGTTTAAATGAAATTGACACTCATTCTACTTAATCGGAATGAAAATTGTAAAATTGAACAGAATTATTAATTAATTTCATAAAACTTTGAATTTAATTAAAGTAATTAAATGAAACTAAATCACAATAGAGACGTGTCCATAAATGAAGTTCACGGGCCTCTCTAATTAAAGTTAGAGCACATTTTGAGGGATCCTTCCTATTATTAGGGCCACGTGAAAGTGGTTAGATAAACTCCGGTTCGAATACGATGCATTGCGTTCAGAAAAAAAAAAAAAAAAAAAATATGAAAATTTATTTTGAAAATAAATATTTTAGTTTAGATTAAATTGGAGACTAATTAGATTCTATTCTATTTTGTTGTTCGGAAAAAAAATTAAAAATTATTTCAATATTGATTATTTTTTCCTTTTAATTCTCAATTACGTAGGGCACACCGATGTTATAATTAATTTAAGTCGGTACAACTAGTAGAAACTAAAATTCTCATCAAATTTAATTTAAAATTATTAAATTCCGACCAGGGTTGTTTGTGTTATAAAAAAGGTCATCCAATCCAACAAGTAGAAATTAAATTCCTACTTAGAAAATGTAGAATAGAATGTAAAATTGGTCGTGCATATAGTTAAAACTGCTATACAGAAGTAATTATACGTAACCAAATTATGGATGTCACCGGACCGGTTTCGGAGCGGGTTTTCAAGAACCCAAATCCGAAATCCGAAAGCCAAACCCTACGCAGAAGAATTTTGACTATTCATATCCAAAATCGAATTCGACCAAAAATTCGAAATCCGACCAGAAAATTCCGAACCCGAAATAAATATTTATTTTTATTATATTTCAATGCATACAGTTTTAAGATCTATAAATCAATTCGGGTTTGGATTTGAATTGGATACAGATAAAATTCATACTCGAATTTAAATTCATGTGATTTTAATTTTTTTATACCCGTATCCGAAGTGATATCCTTTTAGCATCAAATTAGCCCACCCCGTTGGGGTTGGTAATCCGATATGGATTCGGGTGCAAATAATTTTTTTTTAGGTGTCTGTACCCATTAGCATCTATCCATAAACCACACACAGGGCTTTTTTTTTTTTTTGGCATTTTGTCCCTAAATATTTTTCAAAAGTAATTTTATAAAATTTATATTTGTAAGATTGGTTCCTATTCCCGCCACACGAGCGCTACGTGAGTGTGGCTAAGAGTTAAATTAAATACAATAAATTATTTACTGTATTTGAGTACGATAAATAATTCACCATATCTTTTTGATATATTATTTAAAATCTAAAAAAGTTGGTTCATCGTGTTCTTTTAAGTAATATATATAAAAGGATATGGTGAACTTAATCTATGCTGGTCATACCGACGTGGAGCTTTCCACGGCATTTGCGTAGCGAGAATAGGACCAATTTTATAGGTATAAATTTTATAGGGTTATATGAGAAATTTTTTTTGAAGGGCTAAATATAAAAAAAAACCTCTAAAGATGGAACTTTTTACAAAATAACTCTCTAAAATTTTGATATTTTCAAAATAATTATGTCAAAATTATATTTAGAAAACTAACTCTCCTTTTGCTATGTAGTAGACAGGTTGGAATTTTCTCTTAAAGACGGTGAATGGTGAATGGTGAATTATTCATCGCCTTCCTAATTTCTCACAAAGCGATGAATTATTCACCATTTTTAAATTATATACTGTTTCTTTTTATATTTCATATATAATCCTAACAACCATATAAATATTTTAATAAATTATATATAATATTAACAACATGAAAATTCTAATAATCTATTCATATAATACTAACAATAAAAAAAATTCATAATAATCTATCCATATAATAAAGAGGAGATGTATCTCGAGGGGCGTCGGATGTGTCGAACGAGAGCCCTATTAACCATCGACGTCACTCAGGATATGGTAGCATGTGGCCTTTGGAGCTTCGACGCATGCCCATGGCCGGCAGTGTTTATTAAAATCGAAATAATAATAAAGTAAGTCCTCTGCGTGTTATGTCGATTTGTTTTAAATCACTCTTTTTTTCTTCGCTCAAATGCAGAGCCCGAGTCGAAAGGCAAAGAAAAATTCTTGATACATACTTTACCATCCTGAAAAAGTAATAACAATAACATCCCTCATCCAGCCGTTCAGTCAGATTTGTACGGTTTATACACTGTTACAATATATAGAAAAGCCTTAGCTTATATTAAAATGTGTATTATATGGTATTGGACTTGACATCATATTATACAATACATTTTTTTTTTAAACTGTCTTTATACTGAAAATCTGATGGGAGGGGATCGATCATTAGTGCGATAGCTGTAAACATTGTTAGGATCGAATTACTTTTTCAGTTTCCAGGGTTCGAATGCGCAAGTCTATGATTTCGAGGCATTCAGCCTTTCTTCCACTTCTGCTGTTTCTTTCTCTTCTTGAAAAGTTGTTTTGTTTCTCACTTTCTCTTTTTTTAATGTTTCAGGAATAAACTACTAGTGATGGTGCAAGATAAGAGAATGCGAGCTTTGATTGTGAATCAAATGGAACTCTTAGCTATCTATTAATATCTTTAGTACTTGTTTGTAGTTATTTCATCTTGCTTTGAATATATTCTGCTTGATTGTGGCTTGCCTTTTGTTGGGTTGCGGTGAAGTTTATCTTGAAACTGATGATGAAACTGTCGCTGTGTTGTTTGTATGTGTTGATGTACTTTGCAAGACGTTTATGAACACTCTTTATGCTGTCTATTTTCTTGATACTCCACCGACTTTAGTATGAGTCTTCAATGTACTGGATCTTATGAGAAAGCTAAAATCGCTAGAATGTAAGTGATCACTCTGAATGATTTACTTGAAAATAAGAAGCAGAATTATGATTGTTTCTGGATGCAATGAAACTACAATTTATTACTGAGTGAAACCTGGGTAGTAAAGCTACTCTTTAGTGATTTATAATTTAATAATAATGCTTGTGGTGCACATATATATATATAGTTATATATATATATATGATGATTTTGAGAGTGGGGGGCTAAAAATTTACTCGTGAGGGGGTGATATGGAGATTACATTCTGCTTATCATGATACTTATGATCATTCAGTGATTTTGCAAGGAACCTTACATGAGATTTTTGTTAGTTCATGTTAGAATTACATAGTTCATAATAGAAAAAATATTATATATGAAATTGATACATCGTAAAGAAAGAGCTTTGGTACTTGCTTTGTGGAGATTTTGGCTGCTTTTGTAATCTGGGTGCTTGTTTCAGTCTATCGAAGATTCTTTTTAATAATGTAATTTTTGGATTGACACATTCATTTAGGACTTGCTTGGTATATTTGTCTTTCTTTCTTTAATTTTTTTTTTAAAACACTAATTTTATATAATCTGATATTACCAGTAAAAAAAAAAAAAAATTTTATATAATCGTGACATTACCAGCAGAAGCATTGTTTTTTTGTTTTTGTTTTTATTTTTTGTCATAGTCAGTTAGTTTGTCAGCACGTCTCTGCTAAAGTGATGAATGACAATTAGGAAGCAAGAAAAAAAAGAAAAAGAAAAGAAAAAACGTACAGAGAATTTACATTAACTATGGACCATTTTGGATAAACTCATGTCATCTTTAAAAATTTCGATTTCCTATTTAATTTTTTAATTTGTTTGATTTAAGTCTATCAATGGCATTTTGATTTAAAATCTATCAACTATTGTTAACTCTAAATAAATTTTATAGTTATTCTTAAATTCAAGTGTTGTTGATTGACGTCAGGTTTAAAGGTCATGGCACAGGAGCGTGTCGTGTCTGCCTGATACGGAACCGGTAACGCTTCCTGCGGACATATAGTACGTTTGCGTGCCGATGGATTGCGCATGACCTCATATTGGTACTTTTGGTACAGATTTATTTCATTTTTTTTGTTTCAATAAGCTTTTATAATGTTATTTTTGAAAGATTAATCAAATAATTGAATAAATTTGCTATTTATACACTTACTATACTCAATTTAATATATTTGTAATTTTTTTTGTTTCTAGATACAACTATATTTGATACAGATATAAAAATTATATGGTTGAATTTTATAAATGCAAAAATATCTTTTTTTTCTTTTTTTTTGCCATGATTACATTCTTTTTTTTGTAAAATATAAAAATATAATTTTAAAATTATTTCAAAAATTACTTTTTAATTATTTTTTAAAAAACTTAGTAGACCTAATCAAAAAAAATTAACGATAAATTATATATAATAAATAATAAAAAATAAATTTAAGTATATTTAATTTATACTTTAATTTTATCATATTTTAATTTCTAAAGTAAAAATAAAATTTTATATTTGATGTCCCAAAATTTATTTATTGAGTTCGATTTTATTTTTCTAATTTGCAAAACTTTCGCGGTGTAACAAATTTTGATAAAATAATTTATAAAGAACAAAATGGATGTCTGTGGTGGAAGCGGAGAATTGCATACGTAAATTAAAAATTTACACTATATTTTATAAAAAAATTAAATCATAATTTTTTTGACTTGTTTAACAAGTAAATTCAATTTGCAATGTCTTTGGAGGGATGTGGGTACTTGGAATGCTTCGGATATTCAAAAAAATAAAACGACAAAGAAAAAAAACAAAAAGCAAATACCGGCACGGCGCTGTGCCGCAACACAGCATCGTGGTGTGCTATGTCTCGTGCGGGACGTTCCCACGTGCCGCAGAACGAACCCCCTATACTGTGCTCTCATCTCTGTGGGTATGGTACGTGCTGTCCTGTTTCGTATGGCACGGTGCGGTACTTCAATCTTTCACTGACGTATATGAGATTGGACGGTAAAAATAGTAAAATTAAAAATTAAAAAATTCGAATCAAAAATGATATATAATTTTGATAACGGCATTTTGGTTCCCGTAAAATCGCTCTGAAAAAAAAATTTTTTAATGAAAAAGTATGATTCCGAGTGTTTTTTGTCCGAAATTTTTTTTTTTTATGATCGGAGGAAAACGACGTTATTGTTTTTCGATGGGAGCGAAAACTAATTTTCGCGGCGTTAGGATGGGAGCGAAACCATTTTTCGCGGCGTTAGAGGGGCGGGTGGCAGGGTCCAGCAGGCACGCGGTCCACGAGGCAGCATCCACCCACGAGAGAGAGGTCCACCGGGGTGCGTGGACTCTCTCGCCCTCATCTTTTTTTTTTTTTATATAATATATAATAAATAATAAATATAAATATATATAATATATATATATATATATATATATATATTAAAAATGACATTTTAGTTATAAATATATTTATTATATAATATTTTATATCTAGTAATTTATTTTATAGTATTAAATATATACTATTATATATTTATTATATATTTAATTATTACATAATATTTTTAAATATATTTTATTTATAAATATAAACTATAATACTAATAATATATATAGTGATAATAATTATATATTAATAATATAAAATATGTAAAATAAAAAAATATATAATAACTTTTATTTTATATTTTTTTTCTTTCAACCAAACAACCATCGTGAAAAACCATTTTTCTTTTCCTGCAAACCAAAAATAAACAATTAAAATATTTTTTATCGAAATTTTTTTTTCCACAGTTTTACGTGAACCAAACACACCCTAAGTAATGTTAACCAAAAAAAAAATATCTTTAAATTTTGATTTTTCTGTTTTTGGCCAACCAAAAAAATATATTTGAACACACTAACCATCAATTAATTCTTACTATTTGTATAATAAAAAATTTAATTTAGAAAAACATCAGCAATAATAATCGAAAAGGCCTTAGTTAGTTTGCTCCAAGATGTTATTATATTGCCTTTTATATTTTCAGATATTATTAATTATAACATGCATGAATTAACAGCATGTTCATTTTCAGTGAACAAGGAGAAGTGTTGTTGATATATGATAACAATTTGTGTGATTTGTGATGCATCATCATTGAAAACAACCTTTCAATTTTTTCTCTAAGTATGCTGGATTTTCTGGATACATAACAAATAACAAATGTTCCTCCACCTTACTTGCATGCTTGTTTTTTCTCT
>NW_017890609.1:9973-44211 GCF_001540865.1 Ananas comosus
TTTTTTTTTTTTTTTTTTTTTTTGGGAAAAAGAATAACTTAGATATTTGAAGTATTGTACCTATTATTCATCTGTTGATCTTTTTAGTTTCTTTTCTCGTCCTATGTTAGCTTGGAGAATAGGGGGACAACTTATGTTAACTTATTATAATGCTTGCAAAGCCTATGCCACTCGTGTGGTGTGGCTTCATCTCAATTAATATGTTTATCACTTTCTCAAGCTACTTTCCATTGTGGGGACACCTCTCTCTCTCTCTCTCTCTCTCTCTCTCTCTCTCTCTCTCTCTCTCTCTCTCTCACAGTTTTCGTGGCTATGTGGTGCCTACATTCAACAACCCGGTACAAGATTACGAGAAAAATAAAAAAAAAGGAAATGACGCCACGTGGTAAGATTACGAGGAATAATGAGCATAATATACACTCAACAACCGTGTTCAAAATTATGAGAAAAATTAAAAAAAAGAAATGACGCCATGTGACAAAATTATGAGAAATAATGATAAGGAATAGATGTATATGTAAATAGGAAAAATTTCCTGAATTATGGATTGTTTTGATTCAATCATCTAATTTTTTAAATATTTGATTTTATTATCTAATTTTTTAATTTATTTGATATAAGCTATTTGGCTGTTCTTTTACGTACAAATTTTAAGCTCATTATTTATGTTAAAAAGAATTATAGTTGGATAACTGATATAAAATATGCTAACTAGGTCTGTAAAATTAAACAATGCGTATAAACTTGGAAGTTTAAGAGTCATTACATGATTCAAATTAAATGAATTAAAAGTATAGATAGCGAAATTAAAATATTTAAAGCTTAGGTAGGTCGATCAAAGTGGGGTCACAGTTTAGGTAAGTTTCATATATTTTTACCATAGGAAAAAGTGTACATAGATTTCCTAAACTCTTTCGCTTTTGTAATCAATTAGATTTTTTTTAAAAAAAATTTATTAAATAGTTTAAAAGATTTCTTTTCTCAGCTGAAGTTACTAATTATATAGTCATCGTGGCTGCATGCATATCTTATTCAAAAAAATTAAATTTTTATTCTAATGATTGAAATGAGCAATGAAAATTGAAGATTGGTTAGTTCTATTCTTTAATCTTCATGCTTAATTTATCGTAACTAGAGAAAGAAACTTCTTTGTGTTTGATGTTGTATGAAAAAAGTCACATGTAAGATATGGGGTCAAAATGACTGTATAATTATAACTAGAGGTGGTCTAAATACAAAATAAAAGTTTACAAGTCTCTTTGTAAAAGTGATAAAGGTTTACGGGTCAAGCCAACTTTGGTTTCACAACCTTATCTTCTGTTATTTGAGTAGTGGATTTTTGTAGTGTAGGATTTACTTTAATTAACCAAGATTATTTATACTTTATTTCGTAGTTTCATTTATATGTCGATAAATACTATTTGCACACTTATATAAAGGTATAAATCTTGCTGCTTATGCATTCTACGTGTTAGGTAGCCGATTTCCCGGACCCTCGCCCTTGTCGACAATCCTCCTCGGGGAGCGTGTCGGCTTCGGATGGTGACCCTCGAAGTTTGCGCTTTTCGATTGGATCAAGCGATTCGGCTGATGAGGGATCGGATCAGCCGAGTTCGAAAACTTTTACTGTAGAATCGGTTCGGCTAGATGAGCCGAATTAATAAAATGCATAGAGTTTTGGGTCGGCTGATGAGCTGAATATATGGAATACACAGTTATTGGTCGGCTGAAAGAGCCGAATGCTTTTATATAGTAATAAAACAGAGTGTGCCCAGAGGGCATACAGACTCTGAAAATCTAGTTTACAACAGAGTATGCCCGTAGGGCATACAAACTCTAGAGATCTAACTTAAAAACTACTCCTAGGAAAGCAATAAATACGGGTAAAAAAGATTACATGTAGACTATTCCTAGAAAGCGATAAATGCAGAAAAGAAAAGTATTGAAAATGCGGTGGTTTTCTCGTTCAGGGGAGAGAAAGACCTCCCTTGCAGGCTTCGAAATTACTATTTATAGTAATATCAACCGACATTATTGATTGGTTGAAAGTAGTGGGGGGAGTGGTTGTAACCATAATCGTGGAAGTTGTGCCCACTTCTCGTGGAAGTTACGCCCGCTTCTCATGAAAGTTACGCCTCACTTCTCAACTGTTCCCGCCTAAACGTTTCCAACCTTCAGACGCCTTATTGCCGACTCTTGGTGTACCACGTGTCTTTATTTCTTTGGCTCATACGCGGGTTAGGTCGGCAAGCTAATTTTTTGGCATCAATAATGCCCCCCCAATAGTCTTTTGAATGAACATTCGGATGACTATTGGTGCCAAATCGACTGCTCAATGACACAGCCGAGACCCCAAGCTTTAGTTTTGCTGGTCTTGGTCGGCTTAAAGAAAATGACACTTTATCATCCTAGCCGCATATATCTCGACTTCATCAGCCGATTCTTTACTTTTATTCAATTGGTTCGGCTCTTCTTGAACCGAATGTTCTTCTATCAAGAATTTCTTCTTGAAGAAAGTAGCTCTTTACCAGCCGCATATATCTCGGCTTCATCAGCCGTTTCTTCACTTTCAGTTGATTGGTTCGGCTCTTCTTGAACCGACTGTTTTCTATCAAGGATTTCTCTTTGCCTTTACTTTGCTTTTTATATTGGCTCCATTGCAGCCGATCGTCCTCACTTTTCTCACGGAATTGCTCATATTGGGCAACCCGAACACCTAGATCAAATAGGTTAGAAAAATACTTATCTTCAAAATAGTCTTTTATCTTAAAATGCAGATCATTTAACGCCATTTTGGCGAACTATGATTCCGGCATCCTGACAAAGCATTGACTTCTAGCCGTTTTGAATCGGTTTAAATATTCTTCAACCGATTTGTCTGTTCTTTGTTTAAATTGGGCTAGATCAGCTACTGACAATTCTGGTTCTGATCTGTAGAACTGCTCATGGAATTTCCCTTCTAATTCATCCCAATCTCGGACGAAATTAGCGGGTAGACTCGTGTACCAAATAAAAGCTGTCATGGTTAATGAGGTGTTGAATAACCTAAGTTTCAAAAATGGGTCTGCGGCAGCTTCCCGGCACTGTGCCATGAACCGTGCAACATGTTCGACCGTGTTTTCGGTTTCATCTCCGAAAAACTTGTCAAACTTCGGCATTTTCCAATTCGCCGGATAAGAATGCTCTGCATCTATGTTTGCAGGATAAGGTGATCTAAACACGGGCCGCATTGCCGGCCTTTCGCCTACTCCGAAAGTATTTCGGATGGCTTCTTTAATTTGTGCATATATTTCATTATTGTTCCCCTGCAAGGAAACTTGTGCATGTGCTGCATTCGGTCCTTGTGGAGGTCCGAAGTTTTGTGCTACAAGATTTGCTCCTTGAATATTTGGAGCCTGCTCCCCAGCTCTAATCCCCGCATTTTGGGGCTGATAAGCTGGTAAATGAGGTAAACCCGATGTAATCTCCGACTGCGGGCCGGCGTTTATATTCGTCGGCCTATAAGCAGCCTGGAAAGGTGCTATTTGTGATTGCGTCTGTGAGACCGCCGGCGTGACGGGATTTTGTTGCACCGGCGCATTTAGGGGCCCCTGTTGCCCCTCATAAGTTTGCTCGTTTCGGATAAATAACTGTCTGATTCGAACAATATTTTCATTGTAGGCCGTGATGGCGGCAAGCACCGCGTCTAGTCGAGCAGTACTTTGATGGATATTTTGATCTAAAGTTTGCAGGACTCGGGCCATCTGGCCGAGTGCTTGAATTAGACTCGGCTCTTGATGAGCCGATTGTCCACTAGTCTCGCCTCCAACAGGTAGTACCGCCTGATTCTCATTCGCATTTTCGGCGCTATTAGCTTGGTCATTCCCTGAAGGCCTGGGAATGGCTTTATTTCGGAGGTTCATAGCATTATCGTCAGCCATAATATCAATAACTAATAAAAAATACCTTAAACGTGTCCCACCGGGCGTGCCAAAATTGTTAGGTAGCCGATTTCCCAGACCCTCGCCCTTGTCGACGATCCTCCTCGGGGAGCATGTCGGTTCGGATGGTGACCCTCGAAGTTTGCATCCTTCGACTGGATTAAGCGATTCGGCTGATGAGGGATCGGATCAGCCGAGTTCGAAAACCGTTACTATAGAATCGGTTCGGCTAGATGAGTCCAATTAATAAAATGCACAGAGTTTTGGATCGGTTGATGAGCCGAATATATGAAATACACAGTGATTGGTCGGCTGAAAGAGTCGAATGTTTTTATATATTAATAAAACAGAGTGTACCCGAAGGACATATAGACTCTGAAAATCTAGTTTACAACAGAATGTGCCCGTGGGGCATACAGACTCTAGAGATCTAACTTAAAAACTACTCCTAGGAAAGCAATAAATGCGAGTAAAAAAGATTACATGTAGACTACTCCTAGAAAGCGATAAATGCAGGAAAGGAAAGTATTTGAAAATACGGTAGTCTTCTCGTTCAGGGGAGAGAAAGACCTCCCTTGCAGGCTTCGAAATTACTATTTATAATAATATCAACCTACATTATTGGTTGGTGGAAAGTAGTGGGGGGAGTGGTTGTAACCATGATCGTGGAAGTTACGCCCACTTCTCATGGAAGTTACGCCTCACTTCTCAACCGTTCCCGCCTAAACGTTCTCAACCTTCAGGCGCCATATTGCCGACTCCTGGTGTACCACGTGTCCTTATTTCTTTGGCTCATACGTAGGTTAGGTTGGCAAGCTAATTTTTTGGCATCAACACTACGATTCACAAAACCTTTCAAGTTTTCAGTTGGAAAAATTATATGATAAAATATGTAGGAAATAAGAGCTCTTAGATGAATCGAAAAGTGTACAAATAGTACTACTCTTATATTATATAAAAATTTGTCGTTAAATTGTCAATTCTATTAGCTCTAGTAAAAAGAGGAGAGCTTTCACGATTCTTTACAGATCTATAATAATATAAATTATAACTTAGATTGACGAACATCAATATGATATACCGAATTATTTTAGTTCAGCGGTAGTAAAGACCTTAGTAAAACTTTGTAATTTTTTATGCTAGGGAACTATTGAGATGTATGTCTCCCGCGAATGAACGAGCCCCGTCGTAGGTAATTCTAAGGCGAGTCGTCATTCATGGTAGAGATTAAATTTATTTATACTTTATTTTGGAATCAGGATTATGAATTCATGGCTTCCAACAGACTAAAAAATCTGATATTAATTACTCCACACTTTCAGTATTAAGGAACTCTCGATTAAGAGACCAAATTTAATGCCGATGATAGAAAGAGACCGTAATATAAAGATGAACTTGAATTGATATAACTTTTAAGTACATGGCTTAAGTATGGGCATACCCCAACTGTACATTGATGAAATGCTCAGTTTAACAATTTGGCAGTCACATTGAATTTGAAATGATTTGTTCAGTTTGATGACTTGGCGGTCGACTTGAGGTTGTGGTGCTCAGTTTAGTGACATGACGATCGACTTGAGGTTGAGATGCTTAGTTTAGCGACATGGTGGTCGGCTTGAAGTTAAGATGCTCAGTTTAGCGACATGGCAGTCGGTTTGAGGTTGAGGTGCTCAGTTTAACGACATGGCGGTCGGCTTGAGGTTGAGGTGCTCAGTTTAACGACATGGCGGTCGGCTTGAGGTTGAGGTGCTCAGTTTAACGACATGGCGGTCGGCTTGATATTGAGGTGCTCAGTTTTAACGACATGGCGGTCGGCTTGAGTTGAGTTACTTATTTTAACGACGTGGTGGTCAGTTTGAAGTTGAATCGCTTATTTTAACGATATGGCGGTCAGCTTGAGTTGAGTCGCTCAGTTTAGTGACGTGGTAGTTCGCTTGAGTTGAGTCGCCCAGTTTAACAACGTGGCAGTCGGCTTGAGTTGAGTCGTTCAGTTTAACGATGTGGCGGTCGGCTTGATTTGAATTGCTCAGTTTAACGACGTGGCGGTCAGCTTGAATTTGGGTTTATTAGTTTAACGACTTTGCGGTTGTTTGAATTTAGATTTAGTTTAATGACTTTATGGTCGTTTGAATTTGATTGTTTAGTTTAACGACTTTGCGGTCGTTTGAATTTGGGTTTGTTAGTTTAATGATTTCACGGTCATTTGGATTTGGGTTTGTTAGTTTAACGACTTTGAGGTCGTTTGGATTTGGGTTTAGTTTAACGACTTTACGGTCATTTGAATTTTGGTGTAGTTTAGCGACTTTACGGTCGTTTGAATTTGGATTTAGTTTAGCGACTTTACGGTCGTTTGGATTTGATTATTTAGTTTAGCAACTTTGCGGTCGTTTGATTTTGTGTTTAGTTTAGCGATTTTGCGGTCGTAGGTTTTATTTGTGGACCTTGGATTTTAGGATTTTATTTTTAGACTTTGTTGGCTTAAATGGGTCAGCATCCTGCCCAGTGGCGGAAGGCCATGTTGGGCCGAGTCATGTTCGAAATGGCGTGAGGCTGGGTGGGCCGAGTCATATTCGAAGTGGCGTGAGGCTGGTTGGGCCGAGTCACAATCGAGACCCGTGAGCGCTATTTCTGTACGCTTTAAGTGAATTGGTTGCGTATTTCCAACAGCTCGAGCTTTTGGGATTAATGGTTAGCGCCAACGATCCGATAGACTTTAGGTTTTGGATTTTATTTATGGATTTTGGATTCTGGGATTTAATTTGTGGACTTTGGATTTTGGGGTTTTATTTGTGGACTTTGGGTTTTATTTATAGTCCGAAATGGACTGAACTATTGCTTAGGTTGGATTTAGGTTGAGTTGGCTTGAATCTTTTGTATTTAATTTGGGCTGAGCCGCCTTAGGTTGGTTTGGCTCTTCTGAATTTGGTTTGGGTCGACCATTATGCCTTGGTTCAAGACCCGTTAAGACTTGGTTTAAATCGAACCTTTACGATGTAGTTCGAGATTCCTTTGAATTTAATTTGGGTCACGCCCTTATGGTTTGGCTCAACTTGGACCCTTTTATACTTCAGTTTGATTCAGATCGAACCTTTATGATTTGATTCGAGACTAGTCTGCATTTGATTCGGGTTGAGCTCTTGTAGTTCGCCTTAGCTTGGAATCCCTTTTGCATTTGGTTTGGGCCGAATCACTTATTGCTCTCTCCAAGTTCGCTTTAGATTGAAAAAGTTTATGCTTGATTCGGCTTGCTACGATCCTCATGTGGTTCGGTTTGAGTTGAGCTCGCCCTTTGATTTTGATTTGGGATCGAACTGGTTCATGGCTCGGTTCAAGTTGTGTAGTTTGTATCGAACCAACATATAATTCCATCCCGTTTTGATTTAAGTTGAACCGGCTTGTAGTTCGGTTCAACATGGCTCGAACCTCCTGTGCTTCTGTTCGGATTGAAACCACTTCGGTTCAGGTTGAATCCTTTTATGGTTCGGTTTGGGTTGAACCGGCTAGTAATTGGTTCAACTTGGCTTGGCTCGAACCTCCTGTGCTTCTGTTCAGATTGAAATCATTTTGGTTCAGGTTGAATCCTTTCAGTTTGGGATGAATCGGCTCGTAATTGGTTTGGGTTGGCTTGACTTGGCTCAAACCTCCTATGCTTCTATTCAGATTGAAATCACTTCGGTTCAGGTTGAATTCTTTTATGGTTCAGTTTGGGATGAACCACTTCGGTTCAAATTGAATCCTTTGTAGTTCGATTCGAATCAGACCTACTTCAGTTCTAGTTGAATCCTTTATGATTCGGTTAGATTCGGATCCACTTCGGGTCAAGTCGAACCCTTTGTGGTTTCGGTTCGGATCGGATCCACTTCGGTTCAAGTCGAACCCTTGGTTGTTTGGTTTGGATCGGATCGGATCCACTTTGGTTCGAGTTGAATCCTTTATGGTTCGGTTCAGATCAGATCCAATTAGGTTCAAATCGAATCCTTTATGGTTCGGTTCAAATCGGATCCAATTAGGTTCAAGCCAAATCCTTTATGGTTCGGTTCGGATCGATCCACTTTGGTTCAAGTCGAATCCTTTATGGTTCGATTTGGATCGGATCCATTTCGGTTCAGGTCGAACCCTTTATGATTCAATTCGGATCGGGCCCACTTTGGTTCGAGTCAGATCCTTATATGGTTCCGATTAGATCGGAGCAGATTCGGTTTGAGTTGGATCCTTTAATGTTCGGCTCAAACGGGATCTAGTTCGGTTCGGTTCGGACCGGATCCTCTTCGGTTCAAGTCGAATTCTTTATGGTTCGGTTCAGATCGGATCCATTTCGGTTCGAGCCGAATCCTTTATGGTTCGGTTTGATTCGGCTCGGATCATATCTTGTTCGAGTCGAATCCTTTATTGTTCGATTCGGATCGGATCCACTTCGGTTCTTGTTGAACCCTTTATGGTTCGGTTCGGATCAAATCCACTTTGGTTCGAGTTCAATCCTTTATGGTTCAGCTCGGATCGGATCCACTTCAATTCAAGTCGAATTCTTTATGGTTGGGTTCAGCCCAGATCTGCTTCGGTTCGAATCGAATCCTTTATGGTTGTGTACAGACTGGATCCGTTTCGGTTCGAGTCGAATCCTTTATGGTTCGGTTCGGATCGTATCCACTTCGGTTTAAGTCGAATCCTTTATGGTTCGGTTCTATCGGATTTACTTCGGTTAAAGTCGAATCCTTTATGGTTCAGTTTGATTGGATCCACTTCGGTTCAAGTCGAACCCTTTATAGTTCAGTTCGATACGGATCGGATCCACTTCGGTTCAAGTTGAATTCTTTATGGTTCAGTTTAGGCTGAACCGGCTTTTAATTGGTTTGACTTGGCTCGGGTCGAACCTTCTGTGCTTCTGTTTAAGTTGAACCCGGTATATGCTTTGGTTTGGCCTGACTTGGAACCCTTTTGTGGTTCAGTTCGATTTGAACTGGCTCGTGGTTCGACTCTGCTCGATCCTCATGTGGTTTAGTTTGAGTTGAACCAACTTGTAATTCGGTTCAGGTCAAACCGGTTCATTATTTGGTTTGGTTCAAAGCTCTTGAGTCTCAGCTCGATTTGAGTTGAGCCGGCTTATGAGTCGATTCTGTTCATCGTTTTAGGTTTTGTTCATTGTTGCGAGTTCTGTTCAATGCCATATATGTCGTTTAACACTTGGGCTTGGTTCACCGTTATGTGTTTTGTTTACCATTTTAGACTTGGTTCACCAACTTGGTCTTTAATTTATTTTTCATCGATGATCGGTAGACTCGTTGGGTTGGTTCAATTTGAGTTTGTATTGAAGCCGGTTTAACTTAGGTTCAGCTCATCCGTTTTTTAAAAATTAAATTCAAATTAAACTCATAATTATATTGGGTTCAGTTCAAACCAAATATTTATGCAATCAATTCGGTTTAACTGGACCGGACACGAGTCAAGCCTATCACGAAGATGGTGACCCGGTTTAATGAACCAAGCCCGGGTCAAGCCTATCACGAAGACGGCGACCCAGTTTAATTAATCGATCTTGGGTCAAGTCTATCACGAAGACGGCGACCCGATTTAATGAACCAAACCCGGGTCAAGCCTATGACGAAGATGGCGACCCGGTTTAATTAATCAAACTCGGGTCAAGCCTATCATGAAGACGGTGACCCGATTTAATTAATCGATCTCGGGTCAAGCCTATCACAAAGACAGCAATCTGATTTATTGAACCGAATTCGGGATAAGCCTATCACAAAGACGGCGACCTGGTTTAATTAATCGAACTCAGGTCAAACCTATCACGAAGACGGCGATCCGATTTAATGAACCGAACTCGGGTCAAGTTTATCATGAAGATGGCGACCCGATTTAATTAATCGAATTCGGGTCAAGCCTATCACGAAGACGGCGACCCGGTTTAAATGAACCGAATCCGGGTCAAGCCTATCACGAAGACGGTGACCCGATTTAATTAATCGAACTCGGGTCAAGTTTATTACGAAGACGACGACCCGGTTTAATGAACCAAACTCGGGTCAAGCCTATCACGAAGACGGCGACCCGATTTAAATGAACCGAACTCGGGTCAAACCTATCACGAAGACGGCGACCCGGTTTAATTAATCGAACTCGGGTCAAGTCTATCACGAAGACGGCTACCCGGTTTAATGAACCGAACTCGGATCAAGCCTATCACGCAAATGCCGACCCGATTTAATTAATCGAATCCGGGTCAAGCCTATCACGAAGACGGCGACCTGATTTAAATAAACCGAACTCGGGTCAAGCCTATCACGAAGATGGCGACCCAGTTTAATTAATCAAACCCGGATCAAGCCTATCACGAAGACGGCGACTTGGTTTAATTAATCGAATCCGAATCTAGACTATCACGAAAACGGTGATCCGGTTTAAGTCAAATTGAATCTAGCCTATCATGAAGACGGCAATCCAAGATAAATATTTATTTTATTATTTTATTTTATTTTATTATTATTATTTTTTAGAGATTTGAGCGTGTCGAGCCTATCACGAAGACGGTCGCACAATCAAATATGTTGGAGGTTCGTCGTCACGTTCTTTGCACATTCATATAGATCTTTCGTCGATGTTTGGGGGGATGAATGCTTAGCGAATACGCGTGCAAGATATGGTATCGATCCAATGCCAGATTTGATCGGGTCGCCCTATGATAAAGGCGGTCGTGTTGATCAAATCAACAAAAGGATCACTATCATGCCGTTTGCACGTATACACCAATTTGTCGTTGTTGGGGAAGAAGAAGAAAGAGGCCATGAGGCCTCCTTCCACTCCGTGTTGTTGTCGAAGTCGTCGTCGGAGAAGAAGAAAGAGGAGGTCATGAGNAAGACAGCAATCTGATTTATTGAACCGAATTCGGGATAAGCCTATCACAAAGACGGCGACCTGGTTTAATTAATCGAACTCAGGTCAAACCTATCACGAAGACGGCGATCCGATTTAATGAACCGAACTCGGGTCAAGTTTATCATGAAGATGGCGACCCGATTTAATTAATCGAATTCGGGTCAAGCCTATCACGAAGACGGCAACCCGGTTTAATTAGTCGAACTCGAGTCAAGCCTATCACGAAGACGGCGACCCGGTTTAAATGAACCGAATCCGGGTCAAGCCTATCACGAAGACGGTGACCCGATTTAATTAATCGAACTCGGGTCAAGTTTATTACGAAGACGACGACCCGGTTTAATGAACCAAACTCGGGTCAAGCCTATCACGAAGACGGCGATCTGGTTTAATTGAACCAAACTCGGGTCAAGCCTATCATGAAGACGGCGATCCGGTTTAATGAACCGAACTCGGATCAAGCCTATCACGAAGACGGCGACCCGATTTAAATGAACCGAACTCGGGTCAAACCTATCACGAAGACGGCGACCCGATTCAATGAACCGAACCCGGGTCAAGCCTATCGTGAAGATGATGACCCAGTTTAATGAACCGAACCCGAGTCAAGCCTATCACGAAGACGGCGACCCGGTTTAATTAATCGAACTCGGGTCAAGTCTATCACGAAGACGGCTACCCGGTTTAATGAACCGAACTCGGATCAAGCCTATCACGCAAATGCCGACCCGATTTAATTAATCGAATCCGGGTCAAGCCTATCACGAAGACGGCGACCTGATTTAAATAAACCGAACTCGGGTCAAGCCTATCACGAAGATGGCAACCCGGTTTAATTAATCAAACCCGGATCAAGCCTATCACGAAGACGGCGACTTGATTTAATTAATCGAATCCGAATCAAAACTATCACGAAAATGGTGATGTTAAGTCAAATTGGATCTAGCCTATCATGAAGACGGCAATCCAAGATAAATATTTATTTTATTATTTTATTTTATTTTATTATTATTATTTTTTAGAGATTTGAGCGTGTCGAGCCTATCACGAAGACGGTCGCACAATCAAATATGTTGGAGGTTCGTCGTCACGTTCTTTGCACATTCATATAGATCTTTCGTCGATGTTTGGGGGGATGAATGCTTAGCGAATACGCGTGCAAGATATGGTATCGATCCAATGCCAGATTTGATCGGGTCGCCCTATGATAAAGGCGGTCGTGTTGATCAAATCAACAAAAGGATCACTATCATGCCGTTTGCACGTATACACCAATTTGTCGTTGTTGGGGAAGAAGAAGAAAGAGGCCATGAGGCCTCCTTCCACTCCGTGTTGTTGTCGAAGTCGTCGTCGGAGAAGAAGAAAGAGGAGGTCATGAGGCCTCCTTGCACACCATCGTCATTGTCAAAGTCATCACCGCTGTCGCCGTCTTCGTGCCTTCAACTTTTTTTTTTTTGTTTTTTGTTTTTTTTTTCTTTTGTTGGGCTGAGAGAGGGGACCCCAACTCCCTCTCTCTGTGTACNTCTACTTTAGTTCGAGTCGAATCCTTTATGGTTCGGTTTGGTTTAGATCGGATCCACTTCTGTTCGAGTCGAATCCTTTATTGTTCGATTCGGATCGGATCCACTTCGGTTCTTGTTGAACCCTTTATGGTTCGGTTCGGATCAAATCCACTTTGGTTCGAGTTCAATCCTTTATGGTTCAGCTCGGATCGGATCCACTTCAATTCAAGTCGAATTCTTTATGGTTGGGTTCAGCCCAGATCTGCTTCGGTTCGAATCGAATCCTTTATGGTTGTGTACAGACTGGATCCGTTTCGGTTCGAGTCGAATCCTTTATGGTTCGGTTCGGATCGTATCCACTTCGGTTTAAGTCGAATCCTTTATGGTTCGGTTCGATCGGATTTACTTCGGTTAAAGTCGAATCCTTTATGGTTCAGTTTGATTGGATCCACTTCGGTTCAAGTCGAACCCTTTATAGTTCAGTTCGATACGGATCGGATCCACTTCGGTTCAAGTTGAATTCTTTATGGTTCAGTTTAGGCTGAACCGGCTTTTAATTGGTTTGACTTGGCTCGGGTCGAACCTTCTGTGCTTCTGTTTAAGTTGAACCCGGTATATGCTTTGGTTTGGCCTGACTTGGAACCCTTTTGTGGTTCAGTTCGATTTGAACTGGCTCGTGGTTCGACTCTGCTCGATCCTCATGTGGTTTAGTTTGAGTTGAACCAACTTGTAATTCGGTTCAGGTCAAACCGGTTCATTATTTGGTTTGGTTCAAAGCTCTTGAGTCTCAGCTCGATTTGAGTTGAGCCGGCTTATGAGTCGATTCTGTTCATCGTTTTAGGTTTTGTTCATTGTTGCGAGTTCTGTTCAATGCCATATATGTCGTTTAACACTTGGGCTTGGTTCACCGTTATGTGTTTTGTTCACCATTTTAGACTTGGTTCACCAATTTATTTATTTATTTATTTATTTTTATCCATTACTTACGTGAACCGACGTCAACTTGGGTTGGCTCAATTAGAGCTTGTATCCAAGCAGGTTTGACTTAAGCTCAACTTCACCTTTTTCATTAAATTCAAATTGAATTGATAATTATATTGGGTTCAGTTCAAACCAAATATTTATGCAATCAATTCGGTTTAACTGGACCGGACACGAGTCAAGCCTATCACGAAGATGGTGACCCGGTTTAATGAACCAAGCCCGGGTCAAGCCTATCACGAAGACGGCGACCCAGTTTAATTAATCGATCTTGGGTCAAGTCTATCACGAAGACGGCGACCCGATTTAATGAACCAAACCCGGGTCAAGCCTATGACGAAGATGGCGACCCGGTTTAATTAATCAAACTCGGGTCAAGCCTATCATGAAGACGGTGACCCGATTTAATTAATCGATCTCGGGTCAAGCCTATCACAAAGACAGCAATCTGATTTATTGAACCGAATTCGGGATAAGCCTATCACAAAGACGGCGACCTGGTTTAATTAATCGAACTCAGGTCAAACCTATCNAAATCTGATTGTGATTAAAATCTAACTAATTTTATGATAAAATAAATAAATCAATTTACAGGTAAATGCTAAATCCAAATAAATATTTTAATTGATTCGGAAGCGTGCGAGGCACTGCCCTAAGGCGTATTCCCGTCCGTACGTGCGGGATTAACCAAAAATAACACCCCAAGGTACGACCGGAATTTCTCTTCCTGCGAGCACGATCGTGAAGGAGGTTGACGGAGACTCTTTCAACACCCAATGATAAAAAGATCAAAACACAATAAAATAAAGAATTTAAATAAAGTTTCTACTTTCATTTTTTCACTTAAATTTCTCTCTCAGCACTGTTCATTGAAGATAACTAGTGCAATCCATTGTATATATAATGGAGAGAGAATGACACGTTGGAATTCCAACGTTCCCAACATTAATTCCACTTAATTCATGCCTTTATGTGGAAGCGTGCGAGGCACTACCCTAAGGCATATTCCAGTCCTTACGTGCGGGATTAACCGGAAATAACACCCCAAGGTACGACCGGAATTCCTTCTTCTGCGAGTACGATCGTGAAGGAGGTTGACGGAGACTCTTTCAACACCCAATGATAAAAAGATCAAAACACAATAAAATAAAAAATTTAAATAAAGTTTCTACTTTCATTTTTTCACTTAAATTTCTCTCTCAGCACTGTTCATTGAAGATAACCAGTGCAATCCATTGTATATATAATGGAGAGAGAATGGTACGTTGGGATTCCAACGTTCCCAACATTAATTCCACTTAATTCATGCCTTTATGTGGAATTAAGAAGAAATAAATCAAATTTAATTCATCAAATTAATTAACATAATAAATGAGAGTAATTATAAAATTGAATGATATTTAGAGATTTTGGATTTTCTCCAACAATCCCCCACAAAATTCAAAATTACAAAAAAATTAAACAAACAAATAAATAAATCATCGGGTGTTTATACTATGCAATAGGCGAGGTGTCTTTAAGAGACTTAACCCCACTTAGTGTAAATAGTTTCCATCAGAAGGAATCGGAGTGAACCAGATCTTGAACTACGTTCCATTGACCCCGACTTCAACTACTACACATACAGTACAGAATTCTCCGTCGCGGGTCTGTGCGTTAATGGCCATGCACAGTATCTTGATTTTTCATAAGAGTTTTTATGGATAGCCCATTCACATAGCCGCGGCCATATACGGATACTCTTATATAGGTGGTTTCCTCCAGGGATATATGTAGAGTCACATCTTGCGAAAATTACCGCCTTGGATCCCATTAAGAGCTCTAAGCTCAACCTAATCCACTACACAGAGCACCACTCACCATAGGGATGGGATTGGAGCTAAAGCTCCTATAAATAAACTGTAGAAAGTGCTCTTTGGCCAACCTAGCAGCTTGTTTTTACTACGTTGAACCTTCTTTAAGGGATCTCCTATTACAAAGGTTGGGTTCCCACTACAGGAAGGCCCTTTATGGGCAAAGTTTCATCCTCCTCGATGACTCTAGGACCTTAGTCCTATTCAGACCTTTCGTCAAGCAATCTGCAAGATTCTGATCAGATCTGATAAAACTCAAATAAATAACATTATGAAAAATAACTATCTAATAAATTTATGTCAATATAATTTATTTGCCAACTTTAGAATTTACTAAATTATTTTTCAAGATGAACATTCGCTAAATCCAAATAAATATTTTAATTGATTCGGAAGCGTGCGAGGCACTGCCCTAAGGCGTATTCCCGTCCGTACGTGCGGGATTAACCAAAAATAACACCCCAAGGTACGACCGGAATTTCTCTTCCTGCGAGCACGATCGTGAAGGAGGTTGACGGAGACTCTTTCAACACCCAATGATAAAAAGATCAAAACACAATAAAATAAAGAATTTAAATAAAGTTTCTACTTTCATTTTTTCACTTAAATTTCTCTCTCAGCACTGTTCATTGAAGATAACTAGTGCAATCCATTGTATATATAATGGAGAGAGAATGACACGTTGGAATTCCAACGTTCCCAACATTAATTCCACTTAATTCATGCCTTTATGTGGAATTAAAAAGAAATAAATCAAATTTAATTCATCAAATTAATTAACATAATAAATGAGAGTAATTATAAAATTTAATGATATTTAGAGATTTTGGATTTTTTTTAACAAATTTAACTAGAAATATAAAGTAATTTTGAACTTAATTAGGACATTAAATACCAATCATCAAATTCTTAGTCAACTGTGCCAGATATGATTGGTAATTTAATTATTTTGTTCTATTGTATATTTTTGCAAAGAGTATCTAAAAAAACTCTTCTAAAAAAATTAGACTACTACTCACATAAGCCCTCCCTATTGAAAAACTTTTCTTAGAATTTTATACTCAAAACACTGCTTTTATAAATTGCCAATTTGCATAAAAAATCCTCTAGTTTTGCGCTTTTGCAAAAGTAGGCCACATTTTTCGTTTTTACAGATTCGGTCCGATTTTTCAGCCGCCAGATCGAAATGCCCCTCGTATACAAACGCCTTCTGCGTATTCCTTGAGATACGTATACCCTGTCGTACGATCCTGGCGGGCAATAAATGCACCCCTTGCGCTTTACGCAACCTTGCCCTCCTCGGAACCAGAACCAAAGCGGCCCTACTCTTCGCCGGCCCCGCTGTTTGCTGTTCGACTTTAAGAAATTAAATAAGCTGAAACTAAATGACAAAGACTGCGCGCCTCGCAACAGGTATAATAGTGCTACCCAACGGAGCAACGGGAGGAAAAATAGCACAACAACCCTTCTAACAGTGCATCCTTCGGATCGCTCCAGTGCAATCTCCACCGGTCAACAGTATAAGCCAGCACTCTCTCTCCTCCATGGAAGCCTGTCAGTATACGCCGCGTTTGTAGAGGAAAAGTTGAAGACGACTTTAATTTCCAGCACTCTCCCCCTCCGCCGTGGCCGCCGTCGGAACGACCACCGCCGCCAACCACGACTACTTTAATTTCCACCCCCTGCAACGACTGGCTGAGCCACCGAAATAAAGGCGACGAGGAAGAGCTCCGAACGCCGCCGCTGCCACAGCCACTGGGGATGACTAAGATGCGAGCCATATGCCCCGCCGCCGCATCGCTTGCGTTTGTGGGCAACACCCTTCGTCGCTTGCACCTCCTTGACCAAAAGTAGCAACGCAATGTACTATAAAATAGTGTAATCTACAAATCTTTTGTACAAATCCGGACTTGTATGTTGCAAAGTATTATAAAATAGTGTAATTTGCTAATCGAAAAATGTAATCCTTGCTCCCAGAATAATATATAGTGAAGTTACTATTTCAATCATTAATTTTCTTATTCTTTTCGCTTCTATTTTCTACCCTTTAAGAACTCGTAATGGTTCTCCCCAAGCAGCACTTAGCGATGACGAAGAAACATAAGCCGGACATAAAAACAGCAGACTTGCAATGCTTACGAACTAGTTAAACAATTTATGAAAATGTTGCACTGTTTTGCCGTCGTTATACAATTTATAGACTTGTTTGCTTAGGGATTTGTTACACTATGTGTAAAGGGTGTAACAGCGACCAAAACAATGCAACATTCGTTCATAAATAGTGTAACCAGTCCGTAACAAGTCCAAATTTATCTCTCTACTTGATGATATAATATGAAGATAATAATGCAAATTAAGTTTTGTTCCAACCAGTGCAAATAAGTCCGAAGTTGATATTAATGGTATAATATTTGCCTAACATTAATAATTCTAGGAGTTCAATAATGCAATGCTAAGGCGGATAATAGTGTAATATTTCTTAAAAAAGCTCACTTCCTTCTTTCAACCGTATAATAATAGTGTAACGTTAAGTGCGAGAAATAGTGCAACGCAGGATAAAAGAGTGCAATGAAGCTTCTAAGAGTGCAATGCGGTCCTAATAATAGAGTAACATACCTCGTAACAGTGCAATGCATAAGAAGAAGAATTGAAATAGAAAATGCAATCTTCATTAATTTGGTATCAAATTACACGATTTTATAGTTCTTTACAACATACAAGAGAGGATTTGCATACAAGATACAGTTTCTCAAAACAATTAACGAAACAATATAAATCTTCTCAATCTCCATTAATCTTGCATCAAATTATACGATTTTATAGTTCCTTACAACATACAAGACATGATTTGCATATAAGATACAGTCTTCTCCAAACAATTAACGAAACAATATAGATCTGCTCAATCTCCATTAAACTGACATCAAATTACACGATTTTATAGTTCTTTACAACATACAAGACATGATTTGCATACAAAATACAGTTTTCTCCAAACAATTAATGAAACAATATAGATCTTCTAGATCTTCTGACATCTTTTGCACTTCCATGCAGAGTGTGACAATACTTTTGGACAAGGAGGTGAAGGCGACGAATGGCGTCCCCCCCTAAACACAGGCGATGCGGCGGCTATGGAAGGGGGTCATCGTATTCCTCGTCCCCAGTCATTGTGGCGGCGGCGGCGGCGAAGCATCTGTTCATAAAGGCGACGAGGTTAAGGCGACGCTAATTTTGATCATGGAGGTGAAGGCGACGAACGGCGTTCCACGTAAACGCAAGCGCAACGGCAAAGGAGGAGGAGGAGGCTCTTTGTATTTCTCGTTCCAATCGCTATGGTGGCGCCGTCGGCGGCGTACGCACCTCCGCAACCCGGCGCAGGCGCCGCCACAGCCATTGGGAATACCAAGAGCCTCCTCCTCCGCCGCTGTGCTTGCAGTTTACAGGGAATGCCGTTCGTCGCCTTCACCTCCTTGGCCAAAGGTAGTGTTGCCTTAACCTCGTCGCCTTTACGGGGAATGCATATTAAAAACTCATATTTAAAAAAAACGAAAATACGTTTGAAGAGCCGCTTTCACTTCCCGAGGAAACTTCAATATGCCCGCCGGTATCTCTTCGCCTCACTTATCCGCCGGTGCCTCTTCGCCTCATCTAATCGAGTACAACGTACACGTTATTGTACGGACTCTGCGGCTAGCATTAAATGCGACATGCGCGGGAAAACGCTATTTGCTAGACCCAGGGTTTGCTTTTCGGTTCTCTGAGATTTGGAAGAATACGCAACCGACGATTTGATTATTGATGCAAATAGAGTTGAAAGAGAGAGTACAACAACCGTACAAAAGGGCAGTGCAACTTTATATTAGTGCAACAAATGTGGTAAACAGTGCACTATATGAAGAAATATTTTGGTGGAACCGGAGGCGGAGAGGGCTCCTTCGGCCAAGATGGAGGCGGAGTTAGTGGTGGCAGCGATACCGGTGACGGCGGCGTCACCGAAAGCATCGGCGAAGCCCGCAAAGACAACTCGCACAGCTAAAAGTGTAAATGAATGTTACACCGATACTTTTAAATTAATGCAAAATGTCTCTATTGGTGTAATATTTTATTGTTTGTTGCACTATTTTAAATTCCTGTGAATAGGTGAATGTTAAAATCAACAAGCCCCCCCCCCCCGCGGAATCTCGCAAGTCGAAGAGACGCCTGGTGCGCGACTCGACGGCGACAAAGGCAAGTACGCAAGCAGCAAAGTCTGTCAAGCCGAAACCTAGCATTATAGAGGTTTGTGACTCTTGCAACGATACTTTTAAGTAATGCGATATTCCATCTAATAGTGTAAATAAGGCAACAATGGTGTAATTCCCTGAATGTCTCACTCTTTGATTGATTTGTGAATAGCCCCCATTGATCATCGACATGCCCCCTTCGGAAGATACCTCAATAACAAAAAGGGTCAAAAACCTGAACTAAAGGTCGCAAAAGCGTCAGCACCCCAGGATTTAAAGTACTATGGCAAGGGAGTGTTACTACAGCAGGATCAGGAGCGCATTGAAAAATTCCTTATAAGCACCACCCAAGCGATAAAAGTGCCTTCGAAAAATATTAACATCGGGCGGAGTGACTTCATCGATTTTACAAGTCACACGACATTCGTCAGCTCCGATATTATTGATGCCTACAAGCATCTACTAGAGGAGGCGGAAGGCCAGAGGTGCATATACTCCACGACCTTCCTTTACCAGACTATAAGTACAGCAATTGGCGCCGACATGTTTTTGAATGATTTGATAGAGGGGGTGATTAGTGACGCGAAGTATTGGTTCATCCCGCTCTTCGACTTCGATCACTGGTATTTGCTGGTGGTTGATCTCCAAGAAGGGAAGTACCTCCACTTCTCGTCGATTAAAAATGCTAAATACAACGCTGGGTTTGAAAAAGCGGTAAGTATTTCCTTAATAGTTTAATATTGTGTCAGGATTACCCTATTATATTTCTAATTAGTGCAACATTCCCTTATGTAGTGTAACTTTGTAGAAAATTTTTTGCAAAATAATCTTCCCGATTTGTTTCGCCGCCGCGAGACCCGTCCCGTCGACTGGGAGAATATCAACATGGAAGACATCCCGATGCAAGATCAGTCAAATGATTGCGCAATCTTTATTTTGGTATACAAAGAATACCTATAGAAGGGGTGGAACATGAACTTCTCCCAGAAGGATGTGACGGAGAAACGCGGCGAGATAGCAGCAGAATTTTTGTGGCTTTTTTACTCGCAATGATTCAATTAACAATTCTTTAATTTATATTGTATTTTTTTCACATTTGAACATTCGGTGTAAATATTCTAATTGCATTTGTTATAAATAAATGATTCGAAATTTACTTGTAATGGTGTAACACATCAACTATCTGCGCATATAATTTCTAAGTAGTGTAAGGTTGTATATCTGTTAAGCAATGTAGCCAAGTTGCAATGAATGTTGAACTGTTGCTGTCTTCGTTACACTACTTACAAAAATTGTTGAACTGTTATCCTCATCGTTACACTATTAATCAAAGAGTCTTGAACTATTATCGTCTTCGTTACACTATTACTCAAAGAGTCTTGAACTATTATCTTTTTGGTTACACTTGTTTTTAAAGAATGTTGAACTATGACAATATGGACGGAGGATGTGTCGCCCTTTCCTGCGTTGTGCCTACAGATGTCGTCACGCGCGGCGGGAACTCCAAAGGCTGGTTTGCTCTAGCCAGAGCAGGGTTCTTGCATGACTGTTTGTTGTGCCCCCACCTTCGGCAATTCCGGCACCGCTTCTTTAACCCGCCGTTAGAAATGGACTCTCTCCGCGCAACCTTCCTTCTCCCCGGTTGTATGCGCATGTTTGGCGGCCATGGCGGAATGACGGTGCTTAGTATTGCTAGCCAATGCTTTTTGCCTCTGGTGAGGGGGACGTAGTCGTTGTAAGTTGCACGATAAGTTGTGGTCTTGAACCAGTCCTCGACAAAATCATACGGATCCAGTAGCCTACATGAAATTGCTCCCATAGCGTGATTACATAGGAAGCCGACAATGTCCCAACGCTTACAGGAATATGTAATTTTTGAAAGATCCACAACCTACGTACTTGTCACGCCCCAGGGCCAATTTTAAAAGCCTTTTTGTAACGAATACAAATTTAAAAATCAGAGTTGCGGAAAACGTGCCTTTTTTTTTTGAATTCAAGCAGGCCCACGTGACGTACAGACCCGCCATAAATACAAAATTCCTCTGACCACTCGGACAGAGTCTACTTTGTATTTGCACGGCGTACCAACAATAACATCAGAATCACAACAACAACCTATATTTACTAATCCACCACAATCAATTCATGCCATGCATTCTCATACAACTAGTGATCCTTAAAGATGATGCATACCTCTAAACACTCCTTAGGCGCTAGATGATGTGAGCACAGTACAACAATCATTCTATTTAAAAGTGCTCCCCACCCGAAAGCTTTATTTTTAAACTCTACCCAATCATTGATAAAAGCATTCGAAAATTCTTTTAAAACAGTTTCTCACTCGGAAACTCTATTTTGAAAACCGACTACCTCGAGGGATAAAAAATCACAAAGTATAAATACATAATTCCAAAACTGAAGATCCATAAACTCCAATCGCATGCATAATAGGAAAACCAACTCAAAGAGTTCACAAATACTCATACAGTAGTATTGATCATCTAACTGAACCACTTAATTATTAAATTACCAAATACAGAAATAAAACATAACTAGGGTGACGATTGCTACTGCAGTCTAGCTAGTACGACCTCTCGTTGTGCCCAATACCAACTCCTTGCCCGAACCACCTGGGGAAATGGGGGATGAGAAACCATAATCAAGGTTTTCCAGTGGGTACGACAGAGCCACGAAAGCAAGTCGTAATCACCGAAAACCAAAGGAGGTAAAGTAAACAAAGTACAGATGCTGTGATACGAAAGAGGACTACAATAGCTATAACAGATATGATAAGAAGCAAGTAATAAAAACTGCTACTGTAAGGAATACAATGTTGAGCATGCCTCAAGGTAATCAAACCATAACCAAACCCAATTTGGTGTCTGCCATATTGGTCCGCAGACCTCAAGCATTGCTTGTCACAATGCTTGCACCGACCTGATTCATCCGTCCACTGAACGACCCATCCAGATAAGCACACCTCCGGTCGGTGGCCAAACCGACCTGGTGTCAATGAATACACCCAAGTGCTGTGACTAAATCATGCTGATATGCTCAATGCTAAAACCGACTAAAGCCGGTGCCTTGGCCGAATTCAGATGCAAGCGCGTACAACGCCGAACCACAATCAACCAGATCGAAACACACGACAAAGGAGTCGATGTGTTGCCTGGACCAGAGGTCCATAGAGATACAATATATATGCAAGCCTGCTCTACATGTCTATCAACAACAATCATCATGCAATCAATAAGGTATAGATAAACGAACGATAACAAAGCAACTGACATGTAGAGACTACAATACTGATATAGAAGAACAGAGGAAGATGAAACGATCTCACCGACTACTAGCTCGAAGCACCCACCTGTACTAATGTCTCACCTGTCTCCAAACTGTACACGATCGTCAACCGGACTTACGAAGGTCCACCGGGTTAGTATCCAACCCACAAACCCAAAGTACGCAACTCACAACCCCACACAAATCCCCGAAATCGATTTCCCAAAACCGATCATCGAAACTCGTCGAGAATCCCGAAAATCACACTGGGATGCTGTTAGAACCTACTAAGTGTCCCAAAACTCACCGACTCGTGTCACTAGTCACCCGCTGCCACAAAACACATCGATTTTGTTGTCTTGGCAGCAAACACAAGAACACACAACCAAACAACTATGGGCAGATAATTGTTCGGATCCGGATTTCCGGAAGTATCAATTTCGACACTAGAACCTACCGTCGCTCACCCGTCATCTCTGAATCCACAATATGACGATGGTGACAAGCCGATAAGGCTCAGCGACAACTCTCAGGGCAAACAAACACCGTCGGATGAAATCCGAATCGAAACCGCGTTCCGCCTGCGAATTTCACCGAAGAACGTACCGAAATCGACCTCTGATTTTCGTGAAGGTTATCAAACCATGGACAATCAACCCAGAGGTCACCACATACACATACGTACTGCCCACAGTAGCCACAAGATGCTCAATTGCATAAAGGTCCCTACATTTACATAAAATTCTATTATTTTATGTAAATAAATAGGTTTCGTGGCTCGATCTCGCAAACCGAGGACTTCCGAGGTCCACCGAGGCACGTACAAATAGGTCTCGACGTGCCGGAGGCCGTGCTCACGATCCGGAGCACAATGGCTCACTGTGGGAGGTGCAGGAGCGACCCGAACATTCAGCGAACAGCGCGCACTCGGGAAAAACCACGCTGAACAGGTCGAACCGAAATCCGTTGATCCAAAGTGAGGTGAGCACTGTGATCAGCACTGATCAGCGATCATCGTGCTCACCTCCGGAGGTATTGGGACAGCCTCGGATCGCTGAAAAAACAAGCGCAAACCTAAAACTATGCACAAACAACATTAACTAAGCTCACCGGGCAGAAGGGGGCTAGGGCACGGCCGGCGGCGGCTCTGCAGCGGGAGTGCCGGCGGCCGACGGGTGCTGTCGACGAGGGGAGGCCGACTCTCGCGCTTGCCGGCGGTGGAGCAACCTAAGCCCGCACGGGCTAGGGTGTAATTAGCTACACTGCCAAAATCTCAATCCTTACAGTACTGTTGGGTGTAATTACCTGAAAAAACACAATCCGGAGGAAGGGGTGAGACAAATAGTGCAACGAGTAGAGATATAGTACATAAAATAGTTACAGAAGTGCAACGTTATGTGATATCATACAACACGTTTCGACATTAGTGTAACCTATTGTTAAGTAGTGCAAAATATTGTTAAAATTGTGCAAAATAGAAGATAAGATCTGAAAAAGGACATCGGTCGAAGGGTTCAGTGTGTAAAAGCGGGACGCTTCCCTCGAGCTCTCTAATATCTTTTCTGCATTCAGGGTTAAAACACTGGTGATCTTCTTCCCAGTATTTTTCCTTTGATAAAAATAGCACGCTGTTTTATTTTGTGTTTCCTCTACCAGGTAGATAATTGGAAGGCCCTTTAAATGCCGAATAACACTATTTATCATCTCGGGACAGTTGGAAGTGAGCATTGAATAACACCTTCTAAGGAAGCAATGGGTGGCCCACCTATGTTGAGGAAGCTTGACCATATACTTGTACTGTTCCGAGTTCAAATCCTTTATCTTCTCCATGTGTTCGTTGAACTCCGCGACAGTGTAAGCACGCGCCGCCGCCCAAAATCTTCTCCACGGAGAGATTTTTTTGGCGCGTGCCGGAGATTGGTAGACAGATGGTACATGCAATAACCATGAGTTGCATCCGGAAAAACATCAGATACAGCTTCGATCAAACCTTTTTGTTTGTCGAAAACAATAGTAAGTATACTGTTTGCTCTGCTGACGCCGCGATCATCGACGACACTATTCCGCAACTGTTGTAGAAACCAATATCAGAAATTAATATCGATTTTCACCTTCCACAGCTGCCCACGCTAATGGCAGGATACAGTTATTTCCATCAACACATGACGCCGTTAGCAGAGCCCTTCTAAACTTACCTGTTAGAAAAGTTCCTGGAAGAAATGCAAAGCGTGTATATTAGTTAGTAATCATGCAAACTATTTTAGTTTGCATCATTATAATATACAATAGTGCAACATAATTATATAATGGTGTGAACGTTGCTTATTAGTGCAATATCGTACCGTCCATTCCAAGTAGCGGCCTGCAGTGCTTCCGGAATACACGAATTGATGCACCGAATGCTCAGAAAAAAAGGTGGAAACGACCCTCGTCCTAGTAAAGTAGCTGAAGACATGCATCCGCATTACCACTCCTCAGCTATTACATGTAAGACGAAAGTGCAGCGAACGAGCCATCAAAATCGCCGCGTACCTTCTGAAGGATTGTTTATCAGGCTCGGTAGGCTTTCCAGTAGGAAATTCTGACGTCGTGCTGCAGCAGAATCTCGGTCTGAACCATCTTCGGCATGTATTTCTCGTTTACCACGACCTGCTCGGTAACAAATGATGCGATAAATGTTGCATCGCAATTCCTGTGGCCCAATCCCCCTATTGTCCGGCTATAAGTGTGTTTCGAATCAAATTTCTTCATCCACCATTGTGTAAGTCTTGGTACGTGACGCGCCTTTATTCTCCACGGGCAATCTGCGACACGACATCGCGCGGTTATCTTAAGGTCGTTGCATTTGATGGGTGCGTACTCGAAACCTCTTTTCATTACATATGCTTTCAGAGCTCTTTTGAAGTTGCTTTGCGTCTTGTAGAGCTAGCCCTCATGGACATCGTACACATCGCGACGGTTCCATCTGACTCCATCGTAGCGCTGTTCACGATGAGATCTTCTTCCATCTCGTCGTCGTTGAATTGCTCAGCAGTAAGTCCCACTGCGTTGCTTTGGTGCAACGGGACAACATCTATGGCGTTGTATGTCTGATGAAATCCGTCGAAAGAAAATGCGACGATACATATGCTATCGTTGAAATCCGTCTTGTCTTTCAAATCAGCAATAAAAATACCTCCATACTGTTTGTCGCATCCGCATCATCGATGAAAATAGGATGATAGGATCTGCAGCACCAATGAAAAACAAGCAGTGCATTGTAACTAGTTAGTAGTGTAAAAAATATGTAGTAGTGCAACCGTTAAAAAGTGCTTACGGGTGTAAGAGGTAAAAGATAATGGTGCAAAAAAGTGCCAACCAGTGCATGCTAACGAGTTAGTAGTGCAAAATATATGTAGTGCAATCGTTAAATATAAAGTGCTTACGGATGCAAAAGGTAAAAGATAGTGGTGCAAAAAAAGCACCAACCAGTGCATGCTAACGAGATAGTATTGCAAATATATATGAAGTAGTGTAACCGTTAAATATAATGTGCTTACGGGTGCAACAGGTAAAAGTTAATGGTGCAAAAGTGTACTAATAGTGCAACTTACAAGCCAACTATTTCAAAATTTGGTGGCAGAGGCGTAGATGTATCTGCGGACCGGCTACTAATCAACAGTTCCAGCTGTTCGTCCGTTAGCACCTCGTCTATATCATCGGGATCACATGTAGGAACATTTCTCTCAACTACGTTACTGACGGCATACAGTTTCATTAGAAATGTATGGCTTTTATAGAGTCTCGACATGTTTTGGACATCATCGTCATCAACAATATCGATGAGTTTGCCGATTCCCCTACGGTAGTAAAGTTTAATTTCGATCTTGCAGCTTTCCGGTGAAGTGTTCATAAATTTGTCGAACCGTGCTCGCAGGAAATTAAAATTCTCCCCTTGCCCGATGAAAGCGAGCTGGCAGGATTCTCCTACATGACATTTCCTCCATCCTCCTGAAAAAAGCCATTAAAATAGCAGTGCACTAGAACTTCAACGTTATCTATGAGTTGGAAACAATAAACTTAGCTGATAGTAGCTCAATACCACGGGCCAATACCACTCTATTATAAAAATATAATCCAGTTAACTTGTATGAGTTGGTAAGTTCTGCAAAAGGTGGGAAATGCAGGTCCGTTCCCGCCATAATTCATTTCCAACATCTTTGCATACATCGTCAACAGTTGATAATAAAACGACGCATCTCTTGCACCATTTTGGCTGATTATCACAATAAATTGCGAGCATATTACACTAATTGTGACCAGTATTACACTATTATGATATCCATTGCACCGATATTAATTTCAAATTGCCGTTATGCATTCCTGTTTTGGTATTAGGGCCATTTTTTAACTGTACCTCAACAAAAAATATTGTCAGCGACATCATTAAGATTACGTTCGGTCCTCGAGATACGTTATTGCATCATAAGGGCAATGTCAGTAGGCTTTTCTCCTCAGAAAGGAAAAGCGGCGTTTACACAACCCAATGACTTCAAGCGCATTTTTGTTCTTTACCCAAGGGTTCTTCAAATGAAATGCCCGTTGCATTACTACAAATATTAAAAAAAATAAAATAAAAGGACGTAAAGGCAACGAGGGCAACCGAGGCGGCAGTGGAAGGCGGCAGAGCCGAAGGAGGCAACTGCGACGAGGCTACAATTCGACGAGGATGTTTAGGCGACAACGATAGAGAGTTGAAGCAGAGTTCAGGGAGGAGGCGGCTCACTCAGAAGAGTACCCTCCAGCAATGAGGCGTTAAATTGATTCGGATTATCTGGAATGCTCTATTTGCCACGAGCCCATTGGCCCTCCTTTCTCACAGGTTCTTAAATTCTTGCAGATTTTTATTGTTATTGATGGATTTTAATATTTTGCTGAATGTACTGTCTGTTTCATGGTAGAGCGGAGCTCCAAAGGACTCAAGGCAAATAAAGCATTCTAGATAATACAAATCTATCTTAACGCCTCGTTGCTGAATCGTATCTTTCCAAGCGAGCCGCCTCCTCCTCGCAGTCTCTTTTGGCACTCTCCCTGGCCGCCTATACCTGTTAGCGTCGGCTCTGTGCGCGTGGATTTGCAGACAAGCTTAGATGATTCCATACTTTTGTCAATTAATTATTTTGAAGAGTTTTTTACAGTTGTTGTAATAGAACGTTATATTGTATGCAAATCCTGTTTGAATGTTGCAAAGTACTATCAAATCGTGTAATCTGCATCAAAGAAAATATAATCCTTGCTCCCGGATTATTGGACTACTTACGAACTTGTTACACTATTTAGTAAACAATATAGCACTGTTTTGATCAATTGTTAATGACGACTTTTACTAATCAGGATATGCATCTATAATGACTAAGGAGTAGAGAGGGAACACAATAGAATTTACGAAGTAAATAATGTAAATTCACGTATTCTGTGCTTTGTTTAGGTATTAATTGTGATTTTATGTCATCAACTTTACTTATAATGGTTGTAAATAAAGCCAAATTTAGATAATTTAATATATAAAAATAGTTTTGGCTGTGTGAGAGAGAGACCCAAACTACAATGGAAGGGGATAGAGAGACCGTAAAAAAAAAAAAAGAGGAGAAAAAAAAGGACGAAGCAAAAAAAAAAATTGCAAATTAGAAAATGGCGACACATGACTTGAAGGTCATGTGATAGTATCGAGGAATCATAGTGTTTTATAGATTCATAGATTATAGGGGCAATTGTTTATACATTTCTGAAAAGTTTCCGACTTTCTAATTTATTCCTCTTAGAAGGATAATATTGAAAATATTATTTTTACGTTCCAACCTATTTCAAATATACCCCTAGAGTTAAAATCTGTTAATGAATTCTCTTATCTGTATAAAATTACTATTTTGCCCTTTCAAATATACCCTTTTACCATCACCGACTTTTCTTATTTGTCCTTAAGTCAGGGGCACAAAAAGTATTTTGACTTTTGATTTTTTCAAATATATCCCTCTACCGTCACCAACATTTCTTATTTACCCTCAAGTTAAGGACAAAATTGGTATTTTAATTTTTTTAACTGCTGTAGATATTTAACTCACGTTTAATACAAGTTAACTTAACAGGGGATAACTGCGAGGGTATTTTGTAATAACGGTGGAACATATGAGAGGTATTTTAGAAAGAAAAAATAGAGAGATAAATCGGATATTTTCAAACGTACGAGAAGTATATAGACGATTATCTCTAGATTATAGATGTCACATGATTTGGCATGTCAATAATATATGTGAGGACAATTTTGTGGTGTGGGAATCCAAGACATATTGGAGCTTGATTAAAGGTGACGTGCACACTAATAAATTATATTTTAAAAATTTTACTATAATTGTAATTTTTTTTCTGCTATCTAGTATGCCCATCTAAAATTATAATCACATTAATTAAAAATTATAATTAAGATCATAATAATTTTGTTGTGAAAAATGTGTAGAGTGTACTTCAACTATTACCTATTCTGATTTAGCATCCAACCTTCAAACATTTGATTTTATTATTTAATCTTTTAATTTATTTAATTTGAGCCAATCCACGACTCTTAAATTTCAAAATTTGAATATTTTATTTATCTTTACGAATTGAATTAGTAAATTTTATCTAATTCGCCTTGCTATAAATTTATTAAAATAAATAATTAGCTCAAATTTTATACCTAAAGAATCATCAAATGATCTAAATCAAATAAGTTAATAATTGAGTATTAAATTTAAAATTTTAAAAATTAAATAGTCAAATTAAAATGATATATAATTTTAAAAAAAATTTATATATTTTTATCTAAAATATTTTCTCAGACGTTTTCTTATATTTTCTTTATAGGAAATAAAGCCCGTGGGCCATTTCATTTAGCTGGGAGCTTTAATCATGGGTATGGAAAAAAATTTCTGTATGATATTTATATGACGTCATCAATAACTAGATAATTATATATAATATAATTTGTAAAAAATATAATAAAAAATAATTTTTTAATAATTATATTGAAATAGATGAATTCAAAAAATAATCTTATAGATTACTTTTTCAGAAATTATTTTTTTAGAAACTAAAATTACTTTTTAAAAAACAACTTTTTCAGAAGTTAAGCCAAACATACTCTAATTTTGATAATACTACATTAGTAATATAATTGGTTTTTTGGCCGTTGCGTGACCCATACGGCTTCTTTATCTTTCCAACGCTGTCACGTGACAACGATATACAAGTATACAACTCCCCTACCCTCGGAGAGAAAAAAAAAATAAAAAAATAAAAAAATAAAAAAAAATGAAACACGTGTTGCTTGTTCACAACTTAAAATTTATTAATAATAATAAATTTATAACGTAAAGGCAATTTTAAATGGAGCAATTGTTTATCTATTCCTTAAAAATTTTTAACTTTCTGATTTAACTCTGAAAATATTTTTTTTACATTGCAACATGTTTCAAAATGAACATACCCCTAAACTTAAATTCTATTAATGAACGATTAGTAATAGCTGTTATCTTTATAAAATTACTATTTTGCCTTTTTAAATATGTCTTTCTATTATCATCGATTTTTTTATTTGTTCTTAAATTAGGAGTACAAAAAAGTAAAGGTGTCCAAAATATCCGATATCCCATACCGGATCCGAATCCTATCCGGACCCGAACCGGATCCGAACCGGACCCGATAAAAAATGAATAGTATACGGATAAAAAAAAGTACCCATTAAAGTTTCGAGTATGGGCCTGGATATTTTATATCCATACCCGATTTGGACCCGATCCGAACCTAACTTTTAAACGGGTAGGGGTTCGGAATAGTTTTCAAATCTGGATCCAGACCCGGACCTGATGAAATATCCGATAGTAAATAAAAAAATAAACTTTTGAAGTTGAAGGATCAATTTTAATATGATTTATAGATGATGAGTCACTACGTATTTTCATCCTAATGAAACCCTAGCCGTCTCTTTTACTCATTATTTTTTTCTAATTTTTTTACTCTTTGTTTTCTACTCCTTTTTTTTTCATTTCATTTCCGCCAACAATATTTCATTGTCATCATCATCATCAGTGTCATCATCATCATCAGCGACAATATTTCTTTTGAATGAATTTTATTGGACGGTACAATTTATTAAAATGCGAGTTTTTTTATGGTGGGCTTTATAGTTTGTCTATTGACTATTTAATAAAGTTTATAAAAAAAATATATTAATACGGATATTCGTACCCGATCTAAACCCGATCCATATCCGGTCTTGAACGGGTAGTATACGGGTAGTCACTACCCAGACCCGCTCAAATAGACCCGATGGGTATATTAGTAACTTTAGTACCCAGATCCGGACCAGACCAAGTAATGGACAACACCACCCACCACACAACCAAAAAATAAAAACAAAAATAGGTATTATATTTTTTATAGCCATTTTTTAGGGTATGGGTACATAACATATTAATATTCAGACCGACCGGTCCACGACATCTTTACAAAAAGTTGTTTGATTTTTGGCTTTTCAAATTTATCCTCTACCATTACCAATATTTTCTTATTTGCTCCTAAGTTCAAGATAAAAAAGTATTTTAATTTTTTTCAACTCTTTGATAAATACCTGGCCAAAACCTAGTTAATTTCAACGGACGGTAACTATAGAGGTATTTTAGAATAACGAAGGGAACATATGAATGAATATATTAAAAAAAAGGAATAATAAATATTTTAAAATTTGAGAATATATAGACAATTATCCCATTTTAAATCTAATCCTCCTAAAAACTTCCAAATGTCTTAAATATACCACGAAATCTCATCTTTCTAAATTCTTAAGAAACTATCACCGAAGCCTCTAATAGACAAGAGCCGAATATGAGCTCACTAGTGACCAACAAGTTAAATTATCACGCCCTACTACTGAATGAGAAATTTTTAAAAAATAATAAAAAATTAAATGTTTAATTTAATAATTATAATTTATAAAATATAAATTTTTTTACATCGGTTGACCTGAAATTTAAAATAGTAGAAATTTAAAATACATATTCAAAGCATATCAAGCCGAATACGAGCGAGCTGATCTCAATTCGTGTTCAGTTTATTAAGATTTAAGTTAAAAAATTCGATTAAAATTAATTTTTGTAAAACGATCAACTATATCGAACTCATTTGGATTACCACCAGCCATGCGCGGAAGAGATATTTTATGCCCAC
This sequence comes from Ananas comosus, assembly GCF_001540865.1. Lineage (NCBI taxonomy): Eukaryota > Viridiplantae > Streptophyta > Magnoliopsida > Poales > Bromeliaceae > Ananas > Ananas comosus. The sequence goes on from NW_017890609.1 coordinate 41,857, forward strand.
GATATGACGTGCTGCACTAGAAAACAGAAATAACGCGGCTGCCGACGCAAGGAGTGTGTAGCATTCCACAACTATCGGTGAAGTTCTAGCTCCGCGAATCGGTCGGTTTCAACTTTCAACGGACCCCAGAGTTTTTTTTTTTTTTTTTTTTGGAAAAAAAAAATCAGAGAGAGAAAGATAAACGAAGTTCACGTATTTGATCTATTTTTCTCAAAATAAATTCAGTAAAAATATAAAATAATTAGATTTTGAATTTAAATTCAAAATATCAAACCTTTGGTACCACTGTTCTGAGCCCAAAAGAATATTTTTGGCCGGGGGCGGCAAAAATTTGGATTCCAATTGAAACCAAATCAAGTGATTTTTAAAAGTGATTATGAATATTTATTAGCAAGATAAGTTATAAAAAAAAAATTATAAATATTTATTTTTTTAATTTTTAAAAATTTATATTTTACTCTCCCGACATTTCAAATTATTGCATTTAGACTCCATTCATCAGAGTTTAATTACTATTCCATCTATTTCTTATAATTTATATTGAAATTCCTTTCAAAATATTATTTATTTTTTCTTATAGAAGAAATATGGGCAATTTTGTTATTCTCTCCTCTTCATTAACGGCAATTTCGTTATTCTATCCTCTTCATTAACACCATTCTATCCGAAAATATTTCTGAAATTTTAAGAAACAAAATATAGCATTTTGAAAGTCTCAGAAAAGAAAAGTGAAAGGGGAATAATTACAAGAGGGTTTTCTATTTTTTAACCTTATTAGTATGCCCAAATCTAACCTAAATTTGATTTTCAAATAATATATTGTGTCCAGATTCAGGTCCAATTTGAAATAAAGTGTTCGGATTTGAACCCGGTTCGACTGAATTTAAGCCGAATTTCAAAAAAAAAAAACAAAAAAGACCAGTAATTAAGTCAATGTATTCTAAATTCTTCAAAATAGAAAAATCCTAATCACAGGAACACTTTATAATTTTTTTTTAAAAAATAAACTATTTGAATCTAACGAATAACCTAAAATAGTTTAAGTTTACTATTTAAATTGTTGTCAAAACAAAATTTTTGGTTTGTTGATTATCTTTTGTCAAAATTTAAATCCGAATGAAATAATCTATCCAAACGTAATTTTTCAACCAGATTTTTTTTTTTTTTTCAAATTTGGTGATTTTTAAGTCAGATTGAATTGGTTGATTGAATCGGCTTGCATTTTGCCACCCGTTTTGGTGACACTATGGGTTAGGGGTAGGGATGTAAAACGGGCCAGGCAGCGCACGGCATGGTAAAGAGCCAGGCTACAGCACGGAGCACCCGTGCCGACGCGGCGCGTCCGAATGTCCGGGCCGTGTTGGGGCTACCTCTTGCGGCCCCATGGCTCGGCTCGGCTCGACACGGTACGGCACAGCACGGCACTGCTCGAAGCGGGTCTGGGCTGTGTCGGGCTGAGGAGAGGTGGACGGCCCGACATAGCACCGCCCGCCTGGGCCGCGCCAGCTGCACCAACACGACCTGGTCCCAAGGCCTAAGGCAAGTTGCTTTGGGCCTTGGGGTCTGAGTTCCTGGGGAGAAGGGCTTCATTTCTAATTTTGGCCCAATGGGCCAAACAATTTTGGTCCTTTACTCCAAAAATTCATCTCAATTATTTTTTTTTCTTTTTTTTAAAAAATACAAATTTATCTTTTAAATTTTTTTAAAATATTTGTTATTTTATAATTATTTTTATAAATTTTAATTTTTTAATTAAAATATCAATTTGAATATAATTGTTTATATTTTTAGATTTTACATAGATTTTTTTTAAAAAAATAAAAAATAAAAATTTTAAGGGGCCGGCTCGTCACGGCCCGTGCCTTCGCTAGAGGCTCGGTAGCTTGGGTCGGGTTGGCCACTAGACTGTTTTCGGTCCGGCTAATGTGGGACGGCACACATTACAACCCTAGTCAGGGGTGAAAACAGATTTTATATTATCCAACCCAACCCAACTCCCAATCCAATAAGTACAAAATTTAGATTCAGATTTCACTATCCAATTTGAGTTTGGAATCTTAGTTAGAAACTTTTCGGATTCAAATTTGGATATTGGATTGTGATTTCACTATCCAATTTGAGTTTGGAATCTTGAGTTATAAACTTTTCGGATTCAAATTCGGATATTGGATTATCCGGGTGATCATATCTTAATTTTCTTTTTTTACAATAATATATGGTTTCGAAAGATTTTAAATTTTGCTTTATTTTAAATATTTTAGAAATTTTTCTTAATTTTAAAACTTCTTTTATTATAACTTATAACTGAGTGACCCTTACAATGACAAATTTTCGTATGATTTTGATCTAAGTATA
>NW_017890610.1:0-44203 GCF_001540865.1 Ananas comosus
GGGAGGGCTCTCGGGGACCGGTCTCCCCGACGAGGGACCGGTCCCTCTAGGTGCAGAATGCCTAGTGAGGGCTGTGCACAAGGATGAAAATTGAGGGGCTTATTTGCACTTATGCAACATGTGGGGCTATGTGAGGGGTATGAGAGCTCTTTTCTCTCATTTCTCACCCACACACCCTCTCATATCTCTCTTTCTCTCTCTAGAAGACAAGAAAAGGAAGAAGAAAGGAAAGGAAAGAAAGATAAGGAGAAGGAGGTCTTCCTCATCTTCTTCTTCTCCTTGAGGTCTTCCTCATCTTCTTCTTCTCCTTGGTTGGATCTTCTCGGAGAGGTAAGCTTCTAAGCCCTCTCTCATGGTGGATTTCTAGAGATAGGTTTGATTGCTCTAGAAATGGAGTTTTGTATTATCTGAGGGCGTAGTACCTGCCAGTACAGGTATAGAGCCAGATGGCACTAGCGAAGTGCTAGAAGTAATCTATGGCGAGAAGTGAGACTCGCGATAGAGACAGAAGTGGCGAAACGACTCTCAGAGCAATATGAGTAGTAAATTGCGAGAGTTGAGCCATGATGCTTATGAGAACACCCGAGTAGTCCGAAAATTTCGGATGTCATTCCGATAGATCGAACAGTGAAAGTAACATCACTATTGAGAGAACGGTTGATTAGCGGCCAAGTTTGAGCACGTGGGCCTAGTAGTACCTCAAGGTGAGGTAGGCGGTTGCGCTCGTGCGGCCGGTGTGCATAGGCAAGATTGCCTAATGCTGGACTTAGTGTGGGACGCCATAGAGGCGTATAGAGCGCTCGAGTGTGGGTACTCGTAGAGTGCGGTTTCGATTCAGCCGGGAGAGTGAGTTGGCAGTAGCACTCAGCATTGCTAAGTGTGAAACGGGCCATGGATCACTCGTAGGGCTGGGGGCTCGCACTAGGTGCTTAGGAGCCGGTAGTGATACGTATTGCTCGATAGAGCGTCTAATTTGATTGATAGTATACTGAGAGTACGATTGTGACCCAACCTGAAAATTTGATACGGTTTGGGATCTTGGTTGCTCCTTGTTGTAGTGTGTGCGAATTTCCAAGTGAGAATTTCGCCCCAGTTAAGATTAGGTCTACGCTTGCGAGCGAGAGGCGCTACGCATATGTTGAGATGGGTTTAGGCTGTAGGCCTACGTAGTATTGGTGGCCTTCGGCTCACCTGTGAAAAACCGAGGAAAGTGATTTGGCGAGTAGCCTTATCGGGGAGCTTGACTTGAGTTCACGAATGACGTGCTCGTGTAAGTCGTCGCGAAAGTGGTATGATGTTGACCGTGGCATATGGTATCAGGTAATGAGGTGCTCTTGGCGAGGCCTTGAGCTAATGGCCAGCCACGTAGAGTTCGAGAATTGGAATTGGGATGCGCCGAGGTGGGCCATCTCAAATCAAAGTTAAAGGTTAGTGCGGAATTAGAGCACTTACGATGAAGTGGTGCACCGGTGATATTGCTTTTAGGCAATGTCGATGATTGATTTGGAGCGCATTCCCTAAAGGGGAAGTAAATGTAAAGAAGAGTTCTTGCTTGTCAAGTGGCAAGTGGTGTTGGAGCGCGCAGAGTCGTCGAGTCTCGACTTGCGCTACCACATAGAGTGACGGAGACCGTAATTTACTTTGTGAGGTGTGCCTTGCAAAGTTGGATGCATTTGGTATCATGAGCTCCGTAGTAGTCCTTTTGGATAGTTCCGATGAGTGAAAGGCTACTCCGAGATGCAAAAGTGCATTAGGACCCTCAACTATTTGATAAGTTGAGTTGGGGTATGAATTGGAATTGAAGTGAGATAGTTTCGAGGACGAAACTCTTTTAAGGAAGGGAGGATGTAAGGTACCGAACTTCTAAAATTATGAAGTTACGGTATATATTTGGTTTGAAAGCCATTTGAATGGTTCTGGTGAGGTTGCGATGAAATGTAATATACAGAATTTTTAAATATAAAAATAGAANGGTTGTGCATGTAAGGAAGTGAATTCTCGAAATTCGAGAGTTGTGCTTCGTCCAGGATCGACTATTTGTCGAGTGAGTATCCTTCGGAAAAGCTAAGGATGTCCAAAACACAAAAAGTGCATTGGAAACGTGTCCGCGAGAGCAAATATGCAAAAATCTGGGCTTAGCAAATTTTGCTCTCGGGGACCGGTCCCTGGAAGGGAGGACCGGTCCCCGTAGCTGATGGTTGCGGGGGAGGTTGGTGCAACGGTCCCTGGCTGAGGGGACCGGTCCCCGTATGCGACACCAGCGAAAAAAGGGCTAAGTCCTGGAAATTCAGCTCTCGGGAACCAGTCTCTCAGGAAGGACCGGTCTCCCAAGGACCGATCTCTCGGGCGGGGACCGGTTCCTGTACGCGAAGGGTCCCCAGGCCGCAGGGAGGGCTCTCGGGGACCGGTCTCCCCGACGAGGGACCGGTCCCTCTAGGTGCAGAATGCCTAGTGAGGGCTGTGCACAAGGATGAAAATTGAGGGGCTTATTTGCACTTATGCAACATGTGGGGCTATGTGAGGGGTATGAGAGCTCTTTTCTCTCATTTCTCACCCACACACCCTCTCATATCTCTCTTTCTCTCTCTAGAAGACAAGAAGAGGAAGAAGAAAGGAAAGGAAAGAAAGAGAAGGAGAAGGAGGTCTTCCTCATCTTCTTCATCTTCTCCTTGGTTGGAGCTTCTTGGAGAGGTAAGCTTCTAAGCTCTCTCTCATGGTGGATTTCTAGAGATAGGTTTGATTGCTCTAGAAATGGAGTTTTGTGTTATCTGAGGGCGTAGTACCTGCCAGTACAGGTATAGAGCCAGATGGCACTAGCGAAGTGCTAGAAGTAATCTATGGCGAGAAGTGAGACTCGCGGTAGAGATAGAAGTGGCGAAACGACTCTCAGAGCAATATGAGTAGTAAATTGCGAGAGTTGAGCCATGATGCTTATGAGAACACCCGAGTAGTCCAAAAATTTCGGATGTCATTCCGATAGATCGAACAGTGAAAGTAGCATCACTGTTTAGAGAACGGTCGATTAGTGGCCAAGTTTGAGCACGTGGGCCTAGTAGTACCTCAAGGTGAGGTAGGCAGTTGCGCTCGTGCGGCCGGTGTGCATAGGCATGATTGCCTAATGCTGGACTTAGAGTGGGACGCTATAGAGGCGTATAGAGCGCTCGAGTGTGGGTACTCGTAGAGTGCGGTTTCGATTCAGCCGGGAGAGTGAGTTGGTAGTAGCACTCAGCATTGCTAAGTGTGAAGCGGGCCATGGATCACTCGTGGGGCTGGTGGCTCGCACTAGGTGCATAGGAGCCGATAGTGATACGTATTGCTCGATAGAGCGTGTAATGCGATTGATAGTATACTGAGAGTACGATTGTGACCCAACCCGAGAATTTGATACGGTTTGGGATCTTGGTTGCTCCTGGTTGGAGTGTGTGCGAATTCCCAAGTGAGAATTTCGCCCCAGTTATGATTGGGTCTACGCTTGCGAGCGAGAGGCGCTACGCATATGTTGAGATGGGTTTAGGCTGTAGGCCTACGTAGTATTGGTGGCCTTTGGCTCACCTGTGAAAAACCGAGGAAAGTGATTTGGCGAGTAGCCTTATTGGGGAGTTTGACTTGAGTTCACGAACGATGTGCTCGTGTGAGTCGTTGCGAAAGTGGTATGATGTTGACCGTGGCATATGGTATTAGGTAATGAGGTGCTCTTGGCGAGGCCTTGAGCTAATGGCCAGCCACGTAGAAGTGGAATTGGGATGCGCCGAGGTGGGCCATCTCACGTCAAAGTTAAGGGCTAGTGCAGAATTAAAGCACTTATGATGAAGCGGTGCACCGGTGATATTGCTTTTAGGCAATGTCGGTGATTGATTTGGAATGCATTCCCTGAAGGGGAAGTAAATGCAAGGAAGAGTTCTTGCTTGTCAAGTGGCAAGTGGTGTTGGAGAGCGTAGAGTCATCGAGTTTCGACTTGCACTACCACATAGAGTGACGGAGACCGTAATTTACTTTGTGAGGTGTGCCTTGCAAAGTTGGATGCATTTGGTATCATGAGCTCCGTAGTAGTCCTTTTGGATAGTTCCGATGAGTGAAAGGCTACTCCGAGATGCAAAAGTGCATTAGGACCCTCAACTATTTGATAAGTTGAGTTGGGGTATGAATTGGAATTGAAGTGAGATAGTTTCGAGGACGAAACTCTTTTAAGGAAGGGAGGATGTAAGGTACCGAACTTCTAAAATTATGAAGTTACGGTATATATTTGGTTTGAAAGCCATTTGAATGGTTCTGGTGAGGTTGCGATGAAATGTAATATACAGAATTTTTAAATATAAAAATAGAAATAAATAAAAATAGTATGAGATACTATTTTTATTGGATTTAGAGGAGTAAAACACAAGTCAGAAGTGACTTGTGCTGAAATCGGAATGAAAACAGAAGATCTAGAATTTTCTGTTGGAAACGGGACAGATAAATTAGCAGAAAATGCATAGTCTCAGAAAATTATAAAAATTGGAGGATAAGTCAGAAATATTTTTATGAGGCTAGATTTAAAGTTTCATATTTTTCTGACACCTATAGAGTGAGAAATAAAATCCGACAGCTATCTGATAAAGATTACAGTTCGGTATAGTTTTCAGTGACCAAACGGGGTCGAACTGAAAACTTAAAATATATTCTTACTCAGTACGTAAAACCGAACATGACTGTCAAGTTTGAGCTCAAACGGATGTTTAGGGAGTTCCGGCGAAAGATATCAGATTTCGAACTGCCCGGGAGTGAATAGTGTTGTGGTGTTGACTAAAGAGGAGTGTTGACTCCTCTTCTTCTCCTTCAGCCGCACACACTCCACACACACACACGCGCGCGCATGGAGGGGGAGGGAAACCGTCCCTTCTCTCTCTAGAGATCTCTCTCATCTCTCTAAATCTCTCTCTAAAAATTGGAGGGTTGGTGGAGAAGATGCTTGCGAACGCGTTGGAGGCGACGGTTCGAGCTTTCGTGCGCCCGTTAGAGCGGCGTGTTTTCGTCGCGGCGTTCATATTGAGGTAAGCTTCTAGGATTTGGCTTAATCCTTAGTTTTAAGTGTTCTAATAGCCTCTAATGAGCATTCTAAACATGTTTGCTCCATTTGATTTGGATTATTTAGAGGTTAATTGCATGTTAGGGCTCCGAATGGAATTTTGTAAAATATGGGGGTTTGATATAATTTGACCTTTCGTAAACCTAATTGCTAGGTAACGAAACGCATTGGCGAAGACGGTTCGGCAATCCGACGAGCCGTTACAAAGTTATTGAAGAAATGGACGTTTAGGCTTCGGGTCCGCCGGGAGGGCCGAGGCGACGTCGTAAAATCATAGAAATGGATTTGAGGCATCGGGGCACATAACCGAAGACCTATAATTTTCGGGGCTACGAAGCGGAGCACGGTTGAGGTGCAGTTACAGTATCGGGCCATGCCGGATACGGGTGCCGCGGGAGGCCGATTGCAAGTGTCGACAAGCAATCGGAATGCAAAATGAGGTGGGTTGTGCTTACCGAAGCAACTAGGTCGCCCTTTATGTTTAAGAAACATATGAATTCACATTGATGCATATAGTTGTATTGGTAGGCTTACATGATAATATGAATGCTTGAAGCATATTATGTAGTTGATATTACCTACCAATGAGATGAAATGTATAATGAATTAAATGCTAAAAGAATGCATGAGATGCTAAGTATAGACTACTTTGGATGATGATTATATATATGTTGACATATCATGTGATGCTAGTAATATATGTGCATGATGACATATTGTGAATTAACATATTGTGGATTATGTTAAATAGAAACATATACATGATGACATATATTGCATATGATAGAAGAATTATACATGTTGCCATATTGTGGAACATAGTGGATGGATTATGCATGTTGAACTTGGTCGATTAGAGAAATTGACATTGGAAAACAAGAACACATCGAGTGGCATTAATGTAGTGTATTTGACACTAGAGGTTTGAGAACCTAGGGATAGGTGAATCCCTTAGAAAATGCCTTGTGGATAAAGAACTTAGTAAACCTAAGTACCCTCACATGGAGAGGTTGTCGATGAGTTATTGAGATATTGACCCTAGTTGTAGGGCATCCTCACTTGGAGAGGATTTGATTGGGTTGTTGACTCTAGTTGTAGAGCATCCTCACTTGGAGAGGATTTGATTGGGTTGTTGACCCTAGTTGTAGAGTATCCTCACTTGGAGAGGATAGATCTAGCTCACAGTCTGCGTTTGGGATGGTATAGCCATCCAATCCCCACATGGAGGGGATTGTCGTCGAGTACTCCGGAGTGTCGTGCGACTAGGACCACTTGGAGGTCCGGACCACATGGAGGTCCGCAGACGGTCCCGGGCTTGGGTGCACTTGGAGCTCCCTCCCCACTTTGGGATTGAAAGGTGAGTTATTGGCGAACCCTAGGGCTTCGCTACAGATTGGGTAAAAGAACAGTGAACAATGTCATTGAACATTATTATTCGAACATGGATCGAATTCGTTAGCATGATAGTAAACCTTTACTATTTGATGCATGGTATGAGTTTTAGTTGCATCCCAGTTGAGTGGATTTAGGGCTGAGGTGCATGTGAGACATCCTTCACCTTGAGCCTGGCTTTGTGCGGTATTCCGCGTATGATTGACTCAAGACCGAGTCGAGTGGATAGCTTATAAAAGCAGGTTAAACCCTATGAGCAGAATTGTAATTGACAAGAATCTAAGATAGAGGAAAACTTAGAAGTCAATTGGTTGAACTGTGAATAACAGGAATAAAAGTAGTATCGATTGAACTACTAGTTGGTTGCATGGTTGCATAAACTGCATGAATTTCATATTGCATTTTGTGAGGCACAACATGTATTTCAATACTTGAATATATATATCTGTTGGATATCTGTTGGACTAACATGTTGCAGGGCCTCCTTAGACCTATTGGTCGAGCTTTTCCCTTGGGTGGCCGTACCCACTGGGAACCATGGAGTTGGTTCTCACCCCACGTTGTTTTGGGGTGTTACAGGTTCGCACGTGAGCGGCGCGGCGGCGCAAGGCGAGGGCGTAGCTCCATAGATAGCGCCCTACCCCAGAGACCAGAGATAGAGGTACCCCGAGTCGGCATAGCCTAGGGGTAGAGGGAAAAGAAAAAGAGCAAACTTGTAATAATATTGCGATCATTGATTGTATTTGGAAGAAAATGTAATGTAATAATGCTAATGTGATGTAAAAAATGAATCTAATGGGAATGCTTGTAATAACATAGGATGTGTTATGTTGTTTGATACCTTCCTTATGCAATCTTGCTTGAATACTGTTCCTGGTTGGAACTTCTTGTACTTGTATTGATTGCGACGCCTAGGACGTACAGGGGAGACTCTGTCCTTTCGGCGGTCTGTCATCGGCGCCGCGACCTCGGCCAAATAGGCGGGTGGTCGCGGGTCGTGACATTAAGTGTATGTGTTAGGACTAGTTGAGCTTGGTTTGACTTCCACTCTAGGTATATGTGCTAGAGTAAAAGGTTGACTAGACCCTAAGGATATATGTTGGGGTTAGTCGGATGAACTCTAAGTATATGTGTTAGAGTTCGAATGAACTTGATATATGTTTTTCACTAAATTCTAAGTGTATAATTTAGAACTCTGTCGATTTGGTGATGGTTTTGCCTTAGTTATATGTGCTAAGGCGATGGAGTTGACTTAGTACTAAGTATATGCATTATAGGTAGTTGATTTTGCATTTGAATTTTTACTCTAGGTATTTGAGCTAGAGTAAAGATAAGGTTCATGATGAACTTTGGGCATGAGCTTGATATATGCTTCATAAGATTTGGTATATGATTTTGAACATGATTCAGTTCATGATGTTAAGGTATGGTTCATGTGGTTCATGAGATTTGGATAGGATTTGGTGTATGGCTCATAGGATTTGGTGTATGGGTCATGAGGTTTGGTATATGGTTCATGGAATTTGGTTAATGCGATGAGATTTGTTTCATGAACTTGGGTATGATTCATGGGGTTTGGTGTATGGTTCATGAGGTTTGGTATGTGGTTTATGGAATTTGGTTCATGAGATTTGGTTATGGAATTTGTTTTATGAACTTGGATATGATTCATGGGGCTTGGTGTATGGTTCATGAGGTTTGGTATGTGGTTTATGGAATTTGGTTCATAAGATTTGATTTATGGACTTGGGTATGGTTTGGTTTATGGGGTTTGGTTTATGGTTCTTGAGATTTGGTATGTGGTTTATGAAATTTGGTTTATGAGATTTGGTTCTTAAACTTGGGTATGCTTCATAGGATTATGTTTCTGAACTTGGTTCATGGTTCACAGGCATGCCTGGTGGCTGCTATGGAAACACATCTCCAAAATCCCGCACGACGAGGATGTCCTCAATCCTAGGGGCGTCGGTTTCACCTCGTAACACAATAGTAGCCAAATAGGCCACGCAGCCTCTGCTGATCAACTGCCTAGCTCGAGAGGAGCTAACTGTCATCGCAAACAGCGAACTCTGGCATCCTCGGTACACAACCTCTGCCTGCCCCGGCTCTCTAAACGTCACCGTCCGATTCTTGCAATCGATGGTGGCGAAATACTTGGTTAACCAATCCATGCCCAAGACCACGTCAAACTCTCCAAGTTTGAGCAATGCGAATAAATCCGCGGGCATGATCCAATCCCCTACTTTAACAGGGCAACTGGGGCAGATCTCACTAATGTCCAAGGAGTGCTCGGGTACAATGACTCGTCCCGGATGCAACAAAGATATCAAAGGGATGCCATACAACTCGGCAAACAGCCGATCTATGAATGAATGCGATGCACCGATATCAAACAATGCACATACTCAAATATCATAAAGTAAAATGATACCTGCAACCACATTCTCGGCCGCTGCCGCTTCCTCCGTCTGGGCCGCATACATGCGCCCGCTCGGGGCCTGTCGTGACCCCTCCGTCTGCCTCGGTACAGGTGGTCGTCCGGCCTGGTGGTGAGCAGAAAGCGTCCCCTGGCTGGGACCCGGTGATGCTGGTACAGATGCCAAAGATGGCGCTGGCGCTAAACTCCTCGGGCAGTCCGACTGGAAGTGGCTCTTCTGGCCACACAGGTAGCACCTGCCCCGACTGCGTGAACACTGTCGTGGATAATGAGGACCACCGCAGATCACGCAGCGCAGAGCCTGGCGACTATAAGGTCCTCCTCGCTGGGTAGACGAGCCACGTCCCCGCGACTAGCTCCGACTCCTGGGGTTCCTCGGCGGCCTCCGTGAGTGCGCCTGACTCGCACCCTCAGCCGCAGGCCTCTTGCCCTTCCCTTTATCCGAGCCCTCACGACGCTCCCGAAGCTCCACCGCGCCGCTCTCCACGATGAGCGCGCAGTTCACAACCTCCCGGTAAGTTTGAAGGTTGGAGAACTGCACCAACCGAAAGATCGAAGGCCGCAATCCACGCTAAAAAATGCGGGGCTTATCCTCGTCATCGCGCACTACGAAGGGTACGTAGTGGAGTAGCCGGGAAAACTCCCTCTCTTACTCGGCCACGGTCTGCTCCTCCTGGCACAAGCTGCGCAAATCCTGCTCCATCTTCCTCTTGACGCTAGTAGGGAAGTAATGCGCCAATAGAAACTTCTTGAACTTCTTCCAGGTAATCGCTGCCAGGTCGGTGTTGGGGTTATCCTGGATATCCAACCACCAACGGTAGGCCTCGCCGTCCAAGAAATGTGTGGCGAGTCAAACTCTGTCCCTTTCCTCCACGAAGGTATCGCGAAAAAGTTTCTCCATATGCATCAACCACTTCTCTACTATCGAGTGGTCGACTTTCTCCCCGTCGAAGATCTTGGGGTTACACCTCCTGAACTCGTCGAGGCGGTCCATAAGACGGTCCCGCTCGGCTCCCTCGGCCATCACGGGAAAAGCCGCTCTCGCTGCAGGTATCTGAACCAGTGGTACTGCAACCACCTCCTCCCGTAGTGCGGTCGCCGATGCCGCACGTGAAGAACTGGGCGCGGGGGACTGCGCCCTCGGCGCGACGTCCACGACGGGTGCTGGCGGTGTGGGAACCTGGGTCTCCCTAGAAGCTGCCGCCTACTGTAGCAAGAGGTCCTCCAGATGCTTCATCCGTGCCTCCTGCCGCTGAGCCACCTCGGCCTGTCGCTGCGCAGCCGCCACCTGCTGTGCCACAAGATCAGTGAGGACCGCAAACTGAGACCTCAAGTCGCAGACCTCACTAGATCCGGAAGTAGCGGAGGTCTCGACCTCCTCGGGGTGTGCCGCATCATCCGCCCCGGCAGACTGGGAGCGTGTAATCGGCATCGTCACTACAGAGCATAAAAGCGTAAGTTAGCAACCCGCGTCATCCCAGCCCCACTCAAGATAAGAAATGTCAAATCATGCAAAAGTAAAGAAGCATTCTTCACTACTAACTTCCGATGTTACGTTGTCGGCCGCCAACGTAACCCTCCGCGAAGTTAGAAGCCATATACTTCAGTCAAACTCCAACTTTTCGGAGTTGTCAAGATACCCAATCAAGATACTTTCGCCTACAAATCTGATAGACCTCGTCTCTCACGAGCCTATTTCCTATAGTCCGACCAGCCTAAGGTTTGCTGGGTCCTCTAAGACTCAACCCTAGGCTCTGATACCAAATTAATCCGTCACGCCCCGGGACCCGGCATAGGCCCACCCGGTGCGTGCCCAGACCCGCCATATGCCTGCACATATAAGGCGTCTATAACAAAAGAGATATGGAAGCAAGAAGAAATAAAGTCACTAGAGATATCAGAGCTACTAACAGCTAACAACTAACAACAAGTAGAGAAAGGAGAAAGTAAACTACTAAACATAAAGATAAAGTAAGTACAAGAGTTATCACAAAAGTATTACAAAAAGGGTGGTCTCTATACAAGGTACAAATCTCATCCTCTCCCAAAAAGAAAACAAAGAAGAGGTAGACCACCTATCGAACGTCCCTCACTCACAAGCTAGCTCGTGGCGATACCCTTTCCGCGGTCCCTAGCCTCGCCCGGAGTGGAAGGCTCTGTAAAAAGAACATAAAACAGAGGGCGTGAAAACTATAATTTATAGTTCCCAGTGGGCAATTACTGACCTAAACACAATGCACCACTAGGCCCAAAGAAAAGGGGTAAGTAACGATAATAATAGACAATAAAAAGCTGCTGAATTGAAAGCATGTATGAAATGCAATACTACTATGCCACAAGATATATGCTATGTAACCATTCTATCAAGATGAAATAAGCCCAATGCATAGTTCGAATGTTCTATGATGGCAACAAACATACTAAGATGTAATACTATCAAGTATACTATGAGTCTATCTCAATATCCACCACTATGCGGTAAGCATGTCCAAGTATCCAACTACTATACTCTATCTAGTAGTGATTAACCTTTGTAAGTTGATATCACGGTTCAATCTCATTTGGGACCTACACAAGTGTGGTCCAGCTTGTGCCGCCTAAGTGTCGGTGGTAGCTCTAACATTCCCACTCTAGGAATGAGTTTATCCCTCCCGACCCCGTAGGTTTCTCGATACCGCACGAGCGAACATAAGTCACGTAGGCCAACTCCGGAGTGCCGGCTTGTAGGGAGCGACTCTCACAAGCATGTGCGAATGAGCACAAATGGCAAACAAGCGTAATCAATAGCTCAAGTATCCAATCATCATGTCTCTAACATGGTAATAAGCACTAGCAACCCAACGGTCTAGTTTAATGTCTTAATGTGATGTCCCAACACTCACCTTGCTTAGTACCTCTTTATGACACTTAAGCATTGCTATAAGTTAAGCACATTTCATATTCTATGTCCCTTCATGGCACTAGTACTAGGTTCACACATAACCCGAGCTCAATGCCGCTTTATGATATTAGCTCCAAATTTTTCCATAATAGTCTAGTCTGATGCTTCTTTATGGCATTAGCCATCTCTCATGTCTCTAACATGCATAGGTTTAAGTGCACTACACAATGCTCATTTTCATTGTAAGAAACATGGTCCCAACATAAGAATGCCAAATGCTAGTATAAGCCTCACATGCAACTCTCTACTACATAGAGGTCCGAAAATTCATTATATATGATATAGGGATGTTAGGCATTCTAAAATTCACAATAAATACATTTATCATGAAAATGCATGAATTTACACTTTACGAAGCATAAATCACCAAATATGAGTATTTCTCATATTGTAGGCTAGGTCAAACCCACCGAACAACGTGTAACCCTTCGTTCACTCCAACGAAGATGTCCACTAAGCTCCTAGCACTCTAGAAGCATCAAAAAGTGAGCTGCAGGGAGTAAACGAACAACTACTAGCTGAATCATTAACCAACAAGACAAAAGGGCCAAAATCTCACCTATAGCAAAGGAATCCCTCATCAAAGCTCAAATGGAAGTCAAATCCCTTCCAAAGCAACCTAAACCAAGGTTCTAATCCCATTAGATTAGCCCCAAAAGCCTCCAAACAAAATGCCCCAAAATAAACCCTAATATCCAAATCTAGGATTTCATCTCCCAAAATCCGCCAAAACTAGGTCTAGAGGGGAGAAACAAGCAATTAACCTCTTTAGAAGCTCTAATCCAAGCTCCAAGAGTTAAGATCTCCTCTCTAGCAAGCTCCAAGTCCAAGCCTCCAAGCATCAACAAGGTGGGAAGAGAGGGAGAGGAAGATACTCCAAGTCCTCAAACAAGCACTTCTTCTACTTCTCCTTCTTCTCCTTCTCCTTCTTCTTCTTCTTCTTCTCTTTCTAGAGTGTGTGAGGGAGTGAGAAGTGAGGGAAAGAGAGAAGAGAAATGGCCTAAAAGCCCTCTATTGTAACAAAATCCAGAAAGGTCCCTCTACTTTTCATCCTCTGCATCAGCCCAAACTGGGCAGTTTTCGCCCAGAGGGACCGGTCTCTCCCAGCTGGGACCGGTCCCTCGGGACCCTCCCGCAAAACCAGCTCTCAGGAACTGTTAAGTCTTGTGTGTTGGCAAGTTTCGTGAAGTGAGTCGGAGTCTTAAAAAATCGGTGCGTACCGTCGAAGATCGAAGAATTCAAGATTTCGAAGAAATTGGAAAATGACTCACGATGTGAATCACGATGCCCAGGTAAAGTTTTAATTCATGTTATGGTGATTCATACATAGTTGTAGGCATTAGAATTATAATATCAAAGTTTACTGGATTAGAAAGTTCATCGAAACTTTGCAAAACCCGAAACGGTGAAAATTTGCAAAGTGTACCGGTACAAAATGTGTACCGGTACAGCCATCGACATGTAACCGGTTTCACTGTTTCGTCAGTTTTTTCGTTCCGCCGTCGTGTAATCGCTGACAGCTTAAAGTGTACCGGCACACAGTGTAAAATCGTGAAAACTTTCTAATTCGACTCTGATTGATTCTAAAGCCTAGAAATAAGCTACTGGGGTTCTCTAACTGATCAAGCATCACGAGAATACATGTTTGAGAAACCCTAGAGGCTCGGATTTTATCTAAAACCTAATTTCTACATTTTAGCCTCTTTTAGGTCAAATCGAGATATTGGAATTTCATATCTATATGTCGATTTGATCTCCGCTTCGCTTGGAGTTTCTTTCCCTGGTTTTCATTGATACTCTAAATGAAGGATCACCATACAGATGATGTTCTTCATGATGGCGTCGTGGATTCGGCGTGATCGACGGCGGTTCGTGGATTCGGATCGTGAGCTTCGTGGATTCGGAGTGGAGGCGTTTCGTGGATTCGGAACGTGGCGTTCGTGGACTCGAACGTGAGGGCGTGGACAACCCGGAGGATTGCGCGAGATTCATAGGAGGTTAAGAGAGGTCGAGTCCGTGGAGTCGGTAATCACCTTGTAATCTTTTCTCTTAGTGAATTATTTTTTCACGTGTTGGTCCCGTGGGTTTTTCTCCAAGTTAGAGTTTTCCCACGTAAATCTCGGTGTGATTTTTATTTTCCGCATTATTTTTTGTCGCATTGAGATTTGTGGTTTTTGGCCGTTACACCTATTCACCCCCCTCTAGGTGTTGGATACAATCTAGATAGATCCTTTACCCCAAAACTTTCAATTGGTATCAGAGCGGGATCTAGATATATTGATATCTAATGGCCGAAGGCGGTAACATTAATCGACCACCACTCTTCGATTGCACGAATTATGCCCATTGAAAAGTTCGCATGAGAGCTTTTCTAATCGCTATCGATGAGCGGGTGTGGAAAGCTATTGAATTCGGTTGGAAGCATCCTACCGAAGTCTTCGATAATGCTACCGTTCCTAAACCACGGAACAAGTGGACGAAAGATGAAAACGAGTCATCTTCGTTTAACGGTAAAGGAATTAATGCTTTATTCAACGCTTTATCGCAAACGGAGTTTACTCATGTTTCGGCATGCGAAATGGCAAAGAAAATTTAGGATACTCTACAAGTTACGCATGAAGAAACTAGCTTAGTAAAGGTCCAAAAATTACAAATGTTAACAAGTAAATTTGACTTGATTTTTTTGGTAGAAAACGAGACCTTTACCGAGTACTACACGCGTCTACAAGACGTAGTCAATACATGTGCTAACTTGGGAGAGAAAATCCCGGATTCAAAGATTGTTCGAAAAATTCTTCGAACTCTTCCGAAACGCTTTCGGGCAAAGGTTGCCGCGATCGAAACTGTTAAGCATCCGGACGAGATAAAAGTCGAAGAGTTAGTAGGCACTTTACAAACGTATGAGATGACTTTTCTTACTAACCCATCTTCTTCCAAATCCTTTTCTAAAAGTACAGGGGTTGCACTCAAATCGACAAAAAGAGAAGATGACGACTCGGATTCCGACGGAGAGATCTCAATCGCGGACTTTGAACATCAATTGGTGCTCCTAATGAAAAAATTCCGACAGAATTTCCGAAAGAAGAACTATTCGGACAAGGCTTCATCTTCGAAGCATAAATCTTTTTCAAGACAATCTTCAAGTTCAAAATCTAAGGATAAAAACCTTGCAAAGTCTCCAAAAGAAAAGGATGAATTTGAAGGGGAAATCCAATGCTACAAATGTAAAGGCTACGGTCACATTGCAACGGATTGTCCTTCTAAAAAGACTTATAAACAAAAGGCTTTGCAAGCAAAAATTTGGGATGACTCTTCTTCTAGTGAATCATCTTCACGTGACGAAGAAAAGAGTAATCATGTTGCTTTATTTACTAACACTTCTTTATCTTCATCTAACGTTGTTTGTTTATCCTCTATTGCTACTAATTCCAATATTTCTCTTTCTTCGCATGATT
Source organism: Ananas comosus (assembly GCF_001540865.1). Classification (NCBI taxonomy): domain Eukaryota; kingdom Viridiplantae; phylum Streptophyta; class Magnoliopsida; order Poales; family Bromeliaceae; genus Ananas; species Ananas comosus. The sequence continues at coordinate 15,291 of NW_017890610.1, forward strand.
CTTCGAGCGACAATGGCGAAAGCGAGGAGGAATCAAATGACGACGACATGGCGGAAGCGTACAATCAACTTCTTATTGAGTCGAAGTAAATAGCCAAACATAATAAGAAGTTGAGGCGTCGTCTTTTGGGCATTGAGGAGGAAAACAACAACTTAAAGACTTTGAATAAAGCTCTCGAGGAGGAAAGGGAAGCAAATTTGAAAAATAAATCTATCCTCCAAGAGAAGCTAGATGAAGCAGAATCAACTATCAAATCTTCTAAAGATAAGATTGAATTTTTGGAGCATCAATTTCAGGAAATTCATGCATCCAATCATGTCTTAACTAGTCAAGTTTGTCAACTCAAATCCGATCTTCAAAAATTTTCTTCCGGATCAAAGAAACTAGATCATATGCTCGGATTGGGTCAAACGAACGAGCTTGGTCTTGGATACGAACGAACATATGTTGAGAAGGATTCAAAGCCGAAATCTAAAGTCTCAACAACTTTGAAGGATAAAGTGTGTCATAGGTGTAGAGTTAAAGGTCACATCAAAAGGAATTGCCCGGAGAAAGATAAGAAGAATAATTTGGCAACTTCTAAAGCTCAATCGGCACCATCTATGACTCGACATCCCCCAAGGAATCAAAAGAAAGATCAATTGAATCAAGCATCGCAAGCAAACCGGATTTCCAAGCCACAACGTCAAGTTCGACCATTCCCACAAGCAAATCGGAATTCAAAGTTTCATCAACAATTCCAACTGAAGCCTCAAGCGACGAAACGACCAACGTTTGATGAAAAATCAAAGCAAACGGCACCTAACATCGACAAGACAAGAAAACGCAAAATCCGACAAGTTTGGATTCGGAAAGGTGATATATTTTCTTGTTCTACGTCTTAGTTCGTTTTTTTTTTTTATGTAAATGCTTTGATTGGTGCTGGTTGCATATTTTTATTCATTGCATTACTTGTGTAAATGATTTTTGGTGTTTGAATTCTATTGGTTTTTAAAAAGTGTTTTGAGGAAAAGTGTTTGGGAATTTAAATTTTCTTTGAGGAAGGAGATGATTGAAAATCTTTATTTTGGGGAGATTAGAATTTTTCAAAGTGTGTTTAACCGGAATTCATCTTGAATTAAATTCATATTAGTTATCGGTTTTACTCTACTTTTTATTATTTTGACAATAATTTATTATATGAATTCTTAATACATATGTTCATCAAAATTTTGAAATCAACTTTGATCTCTTGGTGATTAATCTATCTTGGTTGTGTGTGTTGGATATGATAGATGGATATTTGCTAATAGACTAAAATTTGTCAAAATTATTTTCAATTGTGAAATTGTCTAATCTAGGGGGAGTTTGAAATTATTTAAAAAAAAAAAGAAAGAAGAAACTCCTATGTTTAAAAGATGTGGAGAGAGTTACATCCAAAAGGAGTGTGAAAACTACCACCACATGTAGGAAAAAGCTACCACCCCGGTCGTCCGGTAAGTGTGTGAAGCTACCACATGAAGATTGAATTGAATAACCGAAAAGGTTGAAAAAAAATTGAATATTTTAGAATTTTCGGAGTTATAAGGTGTTAGTTTAAAAAAAGATACTCAAAGAGCCACTCCCGGTATCATATTAGTTAAATCTCTATTTTGAACGGATTGGGACAAATTGGTGTCAATTTTGCCGAATTTCTAAAAATTATTTTTCGTGAACCGTTACATCTTGATGATTTTGAAACTCGAGGTCATTTTTTATAACAAAATTGTGATGTTTCGATATATTTTGAAATCTTATAATGTTTTACCTTCATTATAATGATTTTTGGAGTAAAGTCCTTAATTTGTATGAAATTAATTTAAGTTTAAATGGTTTTTAAATTCAAAATTTCGAAATCTGGGAAAGTGTACCGGTACAAAATCCCGTGTACCGGTACAAATCATTGTAGACGCGAAAATAAAACCGGTTACAGGGCTTTTTTCCTCCTCCAAATCTAAATCAAATTTCGTTCTCTCTCTCTCTAAAATCCCGAGGAGACTTTCTTTTCCAGATCTACTCGGTTTTCTCAAAAATCTGTGAGTATTTAGCTTGGATTTAATCGTTTCATCGCGTTCTTGCCTATTTTTCGAGAATATTCCGAGATGAAGCTAGATCTCCGTTTTGATTCGTTTTTGATGGAATTTTTTGCTTCGTTTCAATTTGTATGCATGTATTCTTGCTTCTAGAATGTTTAGATCATGCCATAATGCGTTATTTTTCGCTGATCTATGATCCTTATATCATAATACATGGAATTTCGGGATTGTTGTTGGAATATCAATTTTTGATGAAATTTTTTGCATGAATGAGTTTGAAATAGCATTAGTATGCATTCTAAGAATATTGGATATTTTTCCGCTATTTTTTACAGATTTTTTCAAAATTTTCTTCATGAATGGCTCATTTTAATGTAGGAAAATGGCATTCTCATTTGTGATTCTGCTTTTGGTGCTTATGGCCACCGGTCGTGGCCGTGGTGGTGGTCGAAGACGTCGCGGGACATCAAAGAGAACTCGTACTGCCAACGAGTCATCAGGATCCGATCCGGATTATCAAGCATGCTCACCTGAAGCTACTGAAGAAGCTGTTACTAGGGCTGCTAAAGGAAAAGGCATAGCAGGAGAATCCTCGCAAGGTGGTGATTCTCGTGCGCGTGAGAGTCGCTCCTAACGTGTTGCCGAGGCTTCATCAGAGCGACGGAGGATATATTCGAGCCGATCAGTTCTAGCTAAGCGCTATGTCAACTTTACTGAGCTGATCAAGGAGGTTCCAGATTTTGGTCGATTGCTGCAGAGGGTCCCTATTGAGCCCTTGGACGGGTTCCAGCTCGTGCTCCATTCTGTGTGGAACTTATTCGGGAGTTCTACATGAACGGCATGGTACTTACAGAGGATGAGGAGACTGGGACTTATGTGTTTGAGACATATGTGCGTAAGCAGAAGATTCAAGTCACTCCTTATACTATTGGAGAGAACATAGGGATGCATGTTGATACTACCGGCCTTCACTATACGGCAGGACTTTACCAGTCTTCGTCCCACTGGGAGACTGTTATTCAAGCTATATGCAAGGAAGGCGTGAGGACGAATCATTCATATGTGCAATCCAAGGATTTGCTACACAAGTATCATCTACTCTCCTTGGTGATGAGCTACAATGTTCAACCTACAATTGGAACAAAAAGGATTCGTTGGGATCGTCTGGTGCTTCTATATCTTCTTGGACATCCTGAGGAAGCGAACGGGTTGAATATCAATATTTCCTTTCTGATGTGGCAAAGAATGGCCCATGTTATACAGTCTCAAGTTCGACGTGATCTACTTCCGTTTCCGTTGTTGATCACAAGGATTCTTCAAGAAAACGGAGTTGATGTGTCGTGTGAGAAGTATGACATTGGACTTGGACCGATTGATGCTGTAACCTGGGCCAAGTCAAGAAGCACGCTGAAGACTTTTCAGCAAACTAAGGGATCATCCAAAGAAGCTTCTAGTTCAGTACCTCCATCTCGAGCAGAGCGTGAGGGATCTTCAAGCTCAAGGGGAGTGATTACTGTAGAATCACTTTACCATGAGGTGCGCTCTTTGAAGAAGAATGTGGCAGATCTTGCTAGAAAGGTGGAGATGGGAATGAAGAGAATGATGGAGAAACTGGGATGTAGGCATGATGATATTTTTCCTACTCAGCCTACCTACTCCACTTATACCAGATCAACATCGCGACATCTACTCATTCTACCATCCGGTGATGCTCCTGAGGCTGGGGGATCTGGAGCTGGCGCAGGAGATGATGATGATGATGATGACGAGGACACAGAGTGATTTCTTCCTCGATCTTAGTCTTTTTACTTCACTGTGTTTGCTTTTTAGGACGATGTTTTAGTTTAGCTTTGCTTGCTTATCTTTCTTTTACATGTTTTTTACTTTTGCTTTAGGTCTGTAACTATGACTTGACTATTCTTATGCTTTCTAGTATGTTTTCTCTCTTTATATGCTTTATCTTTGGCAATTTTTGACAAAACGGGGGAGAGCAATGATGAACAGGTATTGATCGAAGCAAAGGTGAAGAAGAAACAAAGGGGGAGAAGGAGTGAAATTTCAAAGAGAAGAAGGAATAAAGAACAAAGGGGGAGAAGAAGCGTAATTTGTAAGAATGTCCAGGTTTCAACTTTCTATATCATTTTGGATAAATTATTTTGCAGGAAATCAAGACTTCAAGACTCCTAATTGCGTCTAAGTCATAGAGTCAGTTTTAGGAGTTTTTTATGTACTTTTGAGTTTCGAATTGTACTTGGACTACATGCGAGAGGTTCGATGTTTTGGTAATGATATTGAACTTCGTTTTTTTCATTAAGAAGTAATTTTTGAGTTGTTGTGAGTTTTGTCACGAAATTGCCAAAGGGGGAGATTGTTAAGTCTTGTGTGTTGGCAAGTTTCGTGAAGTGAGTTGGAGTCTTAAAGAATCGGTGCGTATCGTCTAAGATCGAAGAATTCATGTAACGCACTGGACCTTTGCAAATTGCGAGGTTCAAGTGTTTGGATGTGTTTCGAGCTTTTCCACACTTGGTGGAGGGTCGTAGAATGTTTTTCGACCTAAAAAGTTCGAAAACTGGAACTCTGGACTAGTCCTGAGAGTTTTTGCTCTCAGGAATCGGTCCCTGATAGGAGAGACCGGTCCCCCAGTGAACAGTGTTGTGGCAGCCCTGAGGCAACCGGTCCCTGGCGGGCGAGACCGGTCCCCGAGCGCGTTCTCGCAGTGAGAGACCGGTCCCGCACAGGGAGAGACCGGTTCCCGAACGATGGTTTTTCGGGTTCGCAGCGAGAGACCGGTCCCTGTTGGGGAGAGACCGGTCCCTCTGGGCGAAAACTGCCCAGTTCGGGCTGTTGCAATAATTTTTGAGGGGCCTCACAGGATTTTGTTACAAAAGAAGGCTTATATGGCCACTCCTCCTTCTCCTCTTCCTCACTTCACCATTTCTTTTGCTTCTAGAGAGAGAGAGAGTGGGAGAGGAAGGAGAAGGAGAAGAAGAGCTTGTAGAGGATTTGGAGCTTCATCTTCACCCTTTCTTCTCCCTTTTGGTGGATTGGAGCTTGCCTTTGGAGCTTGGTGGTGGACCAAACTTCAACCCTAGGGCGTTTTGAGCTTGGATTAAAGCTTCTAAAGGGTTAGTACCATGTTTCTTCCTATAGATTCTTGTTTTGGTGGTTTTTGGGAGATGAAACCCTAGAAATGAGATTTAGGGTTTGATTTTGGGCTTTTTGAATCTAGGGCTTTTGGGGCTAAATTATTTGGTTTAGAACCTTCCTTGGGCTTGGATTGGAAGGGTTCTAGCTCTCTTTTGGAGCTTTGGAAGAGATTTCTTCTCTTGAGGTGAGTTTGGCCCTTTTTGCTTCTAGGTTAATGTTTGCCTTATGGTAGGATCGTAATGCCCTCGTATCTCTTCGCTGATCACTTTTAGGGTATTGCTGAAAGACTCGTGGACAACTCGCGTTCGGGCAATCGAAGGAGCACGCGACGGTTCGGTGGGTTTGACCTAGCCTATGATATGAGAAATACTCATATTTGGCAAAATTGTTTCGTAAAATAGAATTCATGCATTTCTATGTTAAATGTATTTAATTATGATTTTAGAATGCCTAACATGCATATATATGTATAGTGAAATTTTAGACCCCTATGTGGTAGAGTGCATGCATGTGAGACTTATAGCATTCTAGTTACGATTGGGGAACATGATCCTATTATGAAAACGATCTTGTTCTCTTGCATTTAACCTATATGCCCAATTGGGACATTAGGAATTTTAGAAGCCTAGAGAGGGCTTGAGAACTTGGACTATTTTGAGAATTGGCCAATGCTCATAAAGAGGCATTGGGCCCCGGCTATAGTAGTCATTAGTATAATGTTTTAAATGAAACATAGAACAAGAATTGAGCTTGATTAGTGTGATGCTTAAGTGTCATAAAGAGGCACTAAGCAAGTGAGTGTTGGGACATACACTTAGAGACATTGGGCTAGATCCTTGGGATGCTAGTGACCTTGCCATGTTAGAGACATGCGGATAGAGTATTGAGACAGTGACCTCGCTTGTTGCCATTTGTGCTCATTCGCACATGCTTGTGAGGGTCGCTCCTACAAGCCGGCACTCCGCAGTTAGCCTACGCGACCTATGTACCGCTCGTCCGGTATTGAGAAGCCTACGGGGTCGAGTGGACAGACCACATTCCAAGAGTAGGAATGTCGGGGTACCACAGGCACTTAGGCGGCACAAACTGGACTACCTTTGTAGGTCCTTAATGTGGAAATGGAAATCGACACGGTGTTGAGTTTATTATGATCACTACTAGTCAGAGAGTAGTAGTAGGATTACTTGGACTTACTTCCTACGCATAGTTGTGGACATTTGGGTATTCATACATACATGTAGTATGCTAGGAGATGTTGTTTATTGCATCCTTATATGCATTGTAGTCATGACCAAGTATTACTTTCATATCCGTATAAAGTAAAGCATGATATTACTTGTGAACATATATATCCATGACAAGATAAAGTCGCATTAGGAATGCCATGTTTGATTGCAAGTTGTAGCTTAGCATCCTAATTATTATGCTTTCTAATATGCAATTTACTCGTTACTCTTATTGTTAGACTTACCCTTCTCTTTGGGGCCTAGTGGTGCACTGAGCTGAGGTCAGTAATTGCCCACTGGGAACTATAAATCATAGTTCTCACGCCCTCTGTTTTGTGTTTTCTTTCAGAGCCTTCCACGCTGGGAGAGGCTAGGGACCGCGGGAAGGGAGTTGCTTCGAGCTAGCTTCCTTTGAGGACGATTTGATAGGTGGTCTACCTCTCGTAGTTTTATTTTGTGAGAGGTTGTGAGTTGTACCTGTATTTGTAGAGAGACCACCCTTCTTTTGGATCCTTGTATTCCTGTTGAGGAGATATTATTTGTACTACCTTATGTTTACTCTTATTGTTTAGTTATGCTTTCTCTACTCTTGCTTAGATGATAGAACCATGCTCGCTCTGATATCACTAGCTGTTACTGCTCTATTTGTACTATTTCTTGCTTTTACTTCCGCTTTTATTGTAGACGCCTTATATGTGTTGACATATGGCGGGTCTAGGCACGCTACCGGGAGGGCCTTCGCCAGTCCCGGGGCGTGACAATTCACGATTTCGAAGAAATTGGAAAATGACTCACGATATGAATCACGATGCCCAGGTAAAGTTTTAATTCATGTTATGGTGATTCATACTTAGTTTTAGACATTAGAATCATAATATCAAAGTTTACTGGATTAGAAAGTGCATCGGAACTTTGCAAAATCCGAAACGGTGAAAATTTGCAAAGTATACCAGTACAGCATCAGAAGTGTACCGGTACAAAATGTGTACCGGTACAGCCATCGACATGTAATCGGTTTTACTGTTTCGTCAGTTTTTTCGTTCCGTCATCATGTAACCGGTGACAGCTTAAAGTGTACTGGTACACAGTGTACTGGTACACAGTGTAAAATCGTAAAAACTTTCTAATCCGACTTGATTAATTCTAAAGCCTATAAATAAGCTATTGGGGTTCTCTAACTGATCAAGCATCATGAGAATACATGTTTGAGAAGCCCTAGAGGCTCAGATTTCATCTAAAACCTATTTTTTACATTTTAGCCACTTTTAGGTCAAATCGAGATATTGGAATTTCATATCTATATGTCGACTTGATCTCCGCTTCACTTGGAGTTTCTTTCCCTGGTTTTCATCGATACTCTAAGCGAAGGATCACCATACACATGATGTTCTTCATGATGGCGTCGTGGATTTGGCATGATTGACGGCGGTTCATGGATTCGGATCGTGAGCTTCGTGGATTCGGAGTGGAGGCGTTTCGTGGATTCGGAACGAGGCGTTCGTGGATTCGAACGTGAGGGCATGGACAACCCGGAGGATTGCGTGAGATTCATAGGAGGTTAAGAGAGGTCGAGTCTTTGGAGTCAGTAATCACCTACTAATCTTTTCTCTTAGTGAATTATTTTTTCGCGTGTTGGTCCCGTAGGTTTTTCTCCAAGTCGGAGTTTTCCAACGTAAATCTCGGTGTGTTTTTATTTTCTGCATTATTTTTTATCGCATTGAGATTTGTGGTTTTTGGCCATTACACCTATTCACCCCTTTCTAGGTGTTGGATACAATCTAGATAGATCCTTGGGCTACCCCAAAACTTTCAGGAACCGGTCTCCCCAGCCGGGGACCGGTTGCCTCGCCGTGGGGGACCGGTCTCTCCCACCAAGGACCGATCCCCGAGAGTAAAAATCTCAGGACTTGTCCAGAAATTCAGATTTCGAAGTTTTTAGTCGGAATGCAGTCTACGACCCTCCACCAAGTGTGGGAAAAGCTCGGAACACCAAACCCAAACACTCGAACCTTGTAATTTGCACAAGTCCAGTGTGTTACATTCACCCCTCCTAAAAAGGAGTTTCGTCCGCGAAACTCGAAATGCAAAGTACCTCAAGCCTCCATCTGAAAAAGATGGGGATAACGCTCCCGCAGCGCGCTCTCTAACTCCCATGTGGCCTCGCGCTCTTTGTGGTTGCTCCAAAGAACCTTCACGTAGGGGATCTCGCGGTTTTGTAGCCTCTTCACCTCACGAGCTAAGATCCTCACAGGCTGCCCCTCGAAACTCAAATCCTCCCTCAGCTCCAATGGCGTCGCATCAAGCACATGAGCCGGATCATGGATGTACTTCCGAAGGACCGACACATGAAAGACGTTGTGTACACCCGATAGGTTCGGTGGTAGAGCAAGTCGATACGCCACCGGGCCTGCACGTTCCAAAATCTCATATGGTCCAATGAATCGGGGGCTCAACTTGCTCCGGATTCCAAATCTTCTAACCCCTCAGGTCGGCGAGACTTTCAAGAACACATGATCTCCAATCTGAAACTCCATGTCTCGTCGACGCTTATCTACGTAACTCTTTTGCCTACTCTGGGCTGTCAACAATCGCTCCCGGGCAATGCGAAACTTGTCCTCTGTTTCCTGGAGCACGTCAGGACCTAAAGCCAATCTCTCACCTACTTCACTCCAGTAAAGTGGCGATCTATACTTCCGTCCATAGAGTGCCTCGAAAGGTGCCATCTTGACGCTTGCTTGATAACTATTGTTATAAGCAAACTCTACCATCGGTAGATGCTGCGACCATCCTCCCTGGAAGTCTATCACGCAGACTCAAAGCATGTCCTTAAGAGTCTGTATGGTGCGCTCTGACTGCCCATCTCTCTAGGGGTGGAAAGCGGTACTGAAGTCTAAGCGCGTACCCAAGGCATCCTACAGACTCTTCCAAAAGTGAGATACAAATCGGGGGTCTCGATCTGATACTATAGAAGTAGGTACCCCATGTAGTCGCACTATCTCATCCAAATATACATGTGCGAGTCTCTCACCAGTCCAAGTAGTGTGGATAGGTATGAAATGTGCCGATTTCGTCAACCTATCCACGATCACCCAAATAGCATCATGCTCAGCCTGTGAGCGGGGCAGTGCCATCACGAAGTCCATGGTGATCTTCTCCCATTTCCAAACTGGAATCGGTAAGCTCTGCAACTTTCCCGCGGGAACTTGGTGTTCAGCTTTAACCTGTTGGCAAGTTAGACATCTAGCAACAAACTCGCCAACCTCCTTTTTCATCCCGGGCCACCAATATAGCAACTTCAAGTCCTTGTACATCTTGATGCCTCCCGGATGTATAGCATACGGTGCTCGGTGTGCCTCTTGAAGAATTTCTTCTCTAAGTGCCGATTCCGCCGGTACACAAATCCGTCCACGGAAACGCATCAATCCAACACCGTCCACAGAAAAGTCACCGATGCAACCATCAATCATCTTAGCTCAAATCCTTTGCAACTCTACATCGGAGACTTGCTTTTCTTTAATCCTTTCCACAAGTGTAGGTTGCACCACCAAGGTCATCAGTCTCAAAGTTGTATCAGGAGCCACCACCTCCAACTCCAACCGCTTCATCTGCTCGATCAACGGCGATTGAGTAACTACAAGCATCGCTAAGTTTTTCGTCGATTTCCTATTTATCGCATCCGCCACCACGTTAGTCTTGCCTGGATGATAGAGAATCGTCAAATCATAGTCCTTGAGTAGCTCCAACCATCTGCGCTGCCTCAAGTTCAACTCTTTCTAAGTGAATAAATACTTTAAGCTCTTGTGATCCGTATACACTTCACACCGCTCACCATAAAGATAATGGCGCCATAGTTTCAAAGCGAAGACTACGGCTGCCAACTCTAAATCGTGCGTAGGGTAATTCCTCTCGTAATCCTTCAATTGGCGAGAAGCATACGCGATCACCTTCCCGTCCTGCATCAAAACACAGCCCAATCCATTAAAGGAAGCATCGCTATAAATCACATACCCCGCTTCAGCAATCGGCAAGGTTAGGATCGGGGCGGTAGTCAATCTCTGCTTTAACTCTTGAAAGCTTCTTTCACACGCATCATTCCAAATGAACTTAGTGCCTTTATGCGTGAGCCTCGTGAGGGGAGTAGATAACCTTGCAAATCCCTCAACGAATCTCCGATAGTAGCAGGCCAAACCGATAAAACTCCTTATCTCAGCAACACTCGTTGGCCTCGACCAATCCTTGATAGCTTCAATTTTTCTCGGATCCACAGCTATACCTGATCCTGAAATCAAATGGCCCAAGAACGCCACCTCCCTAAGCCAAAACTCACACTTCTTCAACTTTGCGAAGAGTTTCCTTTCCCGAAGCACTTGAAGTACTAGTCTCAAGTGTTCCTCATGATCCGCAATACTTCGGGAATAGACCAAAATGTCATCGATGAACATCACGACGAATCTGTCTAAGTAAGGCTTAAACACACGGTTCATTAAATCCATGAAAGCTGCCGGAGCATTAGTAAGCCCAAATGGCATAACAGTAAACTCATAATGTCCATACCGTGTTCTAAAAGCCGTCTTCGATACATCCTCAGACTTGATCTTTAGCTGGTGATATCCCGACTGCAAGTCGATCTTGGAATATACACTCGATCCCTGGAGCTGATCGAACAGATCATCGATCCTCGGCAACGGGTACTTATTCTTGATCGTGACTTTATTAAGTTCACGACAGTCCACACACAGGTGAAGTGACCCATCCTTTTTCTTAACAAATAAGACCGGTGCTCCCCAAGGTGACACACTCGGTCGCACGAAACCCTTATCCAAAAGATCTTGCAACTGTGCCTTCAGCTCCTTTACTTCCGCCGGTGCCATCCAATAGGGCGCCTTTGAGATTGAAGTAGTCCAGGGAACGAGATCTACCACAAACTCAATCTCCCTATTTGGCGGCATGCCTGATAGCTCCGCTAGAAACACATCTCCAAAATCCCGCACGACGGGGATGTCCTCAATCCTAGGGGCGTCGGTTTCACCCCGCAACACAACAGTAGCCAAATAGGCCACGCAGCCTCTGCTGATCAACTGCCTAGCTCGAGAGGAGCTAATTGTCATCGCAAACAGCAAACTCTGGCATCCTTGGTACTCAATCTCTGCCTGCCCCAGCTCTCTAAACGTCACCGTCCGATTCTTGCAATCGATGGTGGCGAAGTACTTGGTTAACCAATCCATGCCCAAGACCACGTCAAACTTTCCAAGTTTGAGCAATGCGAATAAATCCGCGGGCATGATCCAATCCCCTACTCTAACAGGGCAACTGGGGCAGATCTCTCTAATGTCCAAGGAGTTTTCCGTCAAGCTCCGTTAACCGAAAACTGACGGATGGGGTAAAACGAATGAAATATTGGAGTTTAGGGTGTTAGATGTCTATTTGAGAAGTTTTGGGGGTTAAGTGAAACTCGCCAAAAGTTCAGGGGGTAACAATACAATTTACCCCAATTATAAATTATTTTATTATAATATGTTACTTATGGATTGACTATTAAACCTCAAGTTAGTGGTCATGCTTGATTTTGAATTTATATATATTTTTTATCCTAAAATAAATCATACCATAATTTATCATACTTTAGAAGCATTGTTCTAAAATATTATTTTATATTTTTATATTAAAATTTTTTAATTGGCTGAAATGAAGTACAAAAATTTTATTTTAGCCTACAATAAAATTTCATTACATAATTTCATAGAAAATAAGTGTATTTTTTAGAACAATGCTTATAAAGATAAAAGGGTCAAATGAGTACTATAGAAATTAACTGAGAATTAAAATCCTTATATCCGAGTGAGGACACCTATTGTAAATCAACCATATTAGCGAGTACACCAGGACAGTAGAGTTTTCGAACATCGTAGGTAGTTAGTATCGCACTTTTCTTATCTTTAAGTCACTCTAATTCATTTCTTTCGCTTTTATTTTATTACAATAAAATATAGGATAAATTATGGTATAATTTATTTTAGGATAAAAAATATATATAAATTCAAAATCAAGCATGATCACTAACTTGAGGGTTAATAGTCAAACCATAAGTAACATATTATAATAAAATAATGACTAAATTACATAAAACCCCCTGTCAAAACTCGATTTTTCACTTTCCCTCCCTGTCATTTAAAAACCTACACTTTGCTCCCTTGTAAAATGAAAAATGTTCACTTTGCCCCCTTTCGTTAGTAATCCGTTAGGGTTCCGTTTATAAAATATTATTATATAATTTTTTTATGCCAAAAATTGTCACGCCCCGGGACCCAGCGGAAGCCCGCCCGGCGCGTGTCCAGACCCGCCATATGTCTACAACATATAAGGCGTCTAAAAACAACGATAATAAAAGCAGTAATAAGAGATACCTAGGAGTATCAGAGCATAATAAATGTCTAAATGCTACAACAAGGGATAAGGATAAAACTGTAAATCCACTAAATGAAACATAGAGTAAGAACAATAGGAAATCCCAAATACAAGAGTTAAAAGTAGGTACATAGGTGGTCTCTATACATGGATACAAAATCTCTCACTCTCTCTCAACTACAAAAAGAAAGAGTAAACCACCTAGGCAAAGTACCGCTCCTCGCTAGCTAGCTAAGCGATCCCCTTGCCGCGATCCCGTGCCTCCGCCGGTGCCGAAGGCTCTGAAAAGTAAACCACAAAACGGGGGCATGAGAACTATTAAAAATAGTTCCCAGTGGGCAATTACTGACTTCAGTGAATGCACCACAAGGCCCAAAGCTACAGAAGATGTCAGTGACTATAAAAGTAGAAAGGTGGCAGGTAAGTAAAAATGTAACCTACTACGACATGATATCTCTACTTAGCATGAATAGTAAAAGTATGAAAGCAACTATGCATGAAGTAAAGTCTCCAACTATCATAATGTTCACAATGCGAAATAGTAAAGTTCCGTTGTTTACTATTCTAGTCAATGTCCAAATAATACTCTAAGTCATCATCTATCCACATGTCATAACGGATATATAAAGTCCAATCTGAAGAGACCCACCCGAAGGCTGTCTATGGCCCTGAGACCCACCCGTAGGCTGTCTGGCCGGTGCCGAGCCTAATGGCCCCGTGGTAGTCATCATCCCCACCCTAGGAATGAGCCTGGCCCACGGCAATCCACTTCGGCGCCCAATCCCGCACGGCGAATATGTATCGCGATGGCCATCTCCGGAGTGCCGGCTTGTAGGGAGCGACCCTCACAAGCATGTGCGAATGAGCACAATGGCAAGTAGTCAAACGATCTGTCGCAAGTACCAAGTCCTCATGTCTAATAACATGGAATGTGTCAAGTATCTCAATGGCCTATCCCTATGTCATCATGTCTCTAACATGGAATATAGCAGATATGTAGTGGCCTATCAATATGTCTCTATATTGCAGTTTCATAGTTTACTAGTTTCAAGTGCCCCTTTATGACACTCTTGCTCTCTATGTCAAAACATGGCAACTATGTTCCAAGGTACATATTCCAAGTCATCATCATCATAAGAGATGTATTTTTCATTTGCAAAACAAGCACATTTCCCGTATGCATGCATTCTACTCATATAGCTCTACTATATAGTGAAATTTTCATAATACACAAGGCATGCATTTTAAGTGCTCTAAAATTCATATAAATTCCATTTAGCATAGAAATGAACTTAAAAATATTTTACAACAAGTAGAAAGAGCATAGGGGCCATTTCGCCCCATTTCCACGAAGCCAAACCCACCGATGACAACGAAACTCCTCGTGCGCTCCAACGAGGGTGTCCTCTAGTCTCCTAGTACCCTAGAGGTATAGAAACATGTGTCATACGAGCCAAACGAACAATACCTAGCTCAATCATTAAGCTAATCAAGCATAGGTGAGGAAAACTCACCTCTAGTGCAAAAATCTCCTCTAAAGCTCCAAAATGAAGCTAGGGCTCATCCAATCCAACCTAATGGAAGCCTCTAATCCAATCAATCTAGCTTCAAAAGCCCTAGATTCAAAATGCCCAAAATAAACCCTAATATCACAATCTAGGGTTTCATCTCATGAAATCCAATAAAACTCAAATCTAGAGGAAGATAGTGTAATGCTTACCTCTTAGAAGCTTCAAATCAAGCTCTAAATCCTTTAAATCCCAAGATCTATCCTCCACTTAGCTCCAAATCCAAGCTTCTAGCTCCATCAATGGTGGAGAAGCATAAAAGAGGAAAGAAAAGGGATTAATCCTTCAAAATCTAGGCTAGAGGGAGATTAAAACCAAAGAGAAGCAAAGAGAAGCTCTCCTTACCTTGCTCCCTGCAGTGGCAAGCTCAAAGAAGAGCCCTAGGGGCGTGGGTGCTGTTATAGTATTGCTACAATAGCAAAAACACCCCTGCAGAACAAACTGCACGAAATCTGCCTCCTTGTACCGGTACACGGGTTCTTGTACCGGTACAAGGCCGACGAAAATGCAAACCCGAAGCTCGGGTTGCTCGGTCTGCGGCTCTGTGCCGGTACAAGCCCGATGGCTGTACCGGTACAACCATCAACCCTTGTACCGGTACAAGACCATTCTTGTTCTGGTACAAGCCCTGCTGCAGGCTATCCGAGGGCTGACCAAAAATTCCAATTTTGGGATCTTGGTGCCAAGACTCAAACCAACACCCTCGGGGTGCGTGCCAGGGGTCGGAACACTATCAATGACCCTCCAAAAACTGTGGAAAGGCTCCACACACAGATCAAACACTCGAATCTTGCAATTTGCGAAGGTCCAGTGCGTCACAAAAATGCCCTCAGCCTTCTCTCCTGTAAACATGGTGAGGGGCAAAATGGTGAGGGGCAAAATGATCATTTTGTCATCACAATTCACACCATACCCCCTGTGAACATTTTCATTTTACAAAGGAGCAAAGTGTAAGTTTTTAAATGACAGAGGGAGAAAGTGAAAAATCGGATTTTAACAGGGGGATTTTCTGTAATTTAGCCTAAAATAATTTATAGTCAAGAGTCCTACGGGGTAAATTGCACTGCTACCTCCTGAACTTTTGGCGAGTTTCACTTAACCCTCCAAACTCTTAAAATAGATATCTAACACCCTAAACTTTAATATTTCATTCGTTTTACCCCTTCCGTCAGTTTTCAATTAACGGAGGTTGACGAAAAGCTGACGGAAGGGGTAACATAAACGAAATATTAGAGTTTAGGGTGTTAAATGTCCATTTTAGGAGTTCGAGGGGTAAAGTGAAACTTCACCAAAAGTTCAGGGGGTAACAATGCAATTTACCCTGGTTTTGAACATGATTCAGTTCATGAGGTTAAGGTATGGTTCATGTGGTTCATGAGGTTTGGTTATGAGATTTGTTTCATGAACTTGGATATGATTCATGGGTTTGGTGTCTGGTTCATGAGGTTTGGTATGTGGTTTGTAGAATTTGGTTCATGAGATTTGATTCATGAACTTGGGTATGGTTTGGTCCATGGGGTTTGGTTTATGGTTCATGAGATTTGGTGTATGTTTCATGAGGTTTGGTATGTGGTTTATGGAATTTGGTTCATGAGATTTGATTCATAAACTTGGGTATGGTTTGGTTCATGAGGTTTCGTTTATGGTTCATGATATTTGGTATGTGGCTTATAGAATTTGGTTTATGAGATTTGGTTCATGAATTTGGGTATGGCTTATGGGATTTGGTTTGTGAGGTTTGGTTTATGCTTCATGGGATATGGTGTATGGTTTATGGATTTGGTGTATGGTTCATGAGCTTGGGTATGGTTTGATTCGTGAGATTTGGTTTATGAATTTGGGTATGACTTATGAGATTTGGTTCATGAACTTGAGTATGGTTCATGGGATGTGGTGTATGGTTCATGAGGTATGGTTTGGTTCATGGGGTTTAGTTTATAGTTCATTAGATTTGGTGTATGTTTCATAAGGTTTGGTATGTGGTTTATGGAATTTGGTTCATGAGATTTGATACACGAACTTGGGTATGGTTTGGTTCATGGGGTTTGGTTTATGGTTCATAAGATTTGGTATGTGGCTTTTGGAATTTGGTTTATGAGATTTCGTTCATAAATTTGGGTATTGTCACGCCCTGCGACCGCCACTTTGGTCGGTTCGGATACACCACAGACGCCGAACGGACAGAACCTCCCTTGTCCGCCCAAGGCTCCACCCCACATGTATAGCAATTCAAACAAAGATAGAATTGAAATATACATGGCTTGCACAAGGGCAAGCAACAACCATCATAAGTGAAAGTGATCTAGCTATTACATCCATACATTGTATCTTGATCACTTTGAATCAAATACAAGGCTTACAAATTTTATTTACATTCATTCTTCCAATACACATGTTGATCTCTCAAATGAAATTATTACACATGTTACATACATTTGATTCATCAACCATAATAGATGAAATACACAAGGTGCCTCTATACTCAACGGCAGTCCGCTATCTAGAGCACGATATCCATGCCGCAATCCTCGACCGCCCCGCTCGCGCTAGGACCTGCATGGTTAGTGGGATGAGAACTACAAGAAAGTTTTCAGCGGATTCGGCCGCCGACCCCACCGACTCGCCCACTAGGTCTACTTAGGCATATGTAGGAAAAGGATAGATAGATAGCAAACCAACTAATGCAATGCTACTACAATGCCTGAACAAGTAATGAATTAACAAGTGATATAATCATGATAATGCATGCATGTCTTCACTTACCAAACCCAATCCCTTACCTGTCGAGGAGAATACCGCTACAACCCAACGGGATACATAATACAATTTACATTTACCTTGGCTTTTACCCAATTATCTCAGTTAACACATGGTTAACCCCAAAACTCACAACCAAAATTCCTTTCATTCGGGGAGAATACTGATACAACCCGAGGGACCGTCTTCTGGGGGAGAATACCGCTACACCCAGTGGTGACAACTCCGGAGCACACTGCTTGAGGGGGAGCTACCGTCCTCAAGCCAAGACCCAATGTGAGTATGATCCAATTCTCAATTTTGAGGATGTATAGCCACTCATGCCATTCTTGCCACTTACCATAATGCTCTTTAAGGTTTGACCTTGTCTAGCATACCTATCCTCGGTGCCAATGTCACAATGTCACAATATCACAATGTTTACTAATGTCATTATCCAACATTCCATAATGCTCTTAAGGTTTTACCTTACCTATCATACCATATAAATCATACCGACTAGTGTCAATGTCACCTTTGTTTACTAATATCATAGTCCACATTCATTTCATACATTCATAGGGTTCTACATACATGGTCCAATATCAATTTATATGTTCTCATACCTAGAAGCATACCAGAGATTCCCAATCATAGCCCAACATTCTACAATGCATGAATGCCATAATACACATATATGCTCAAGAAAGGCAACATAGACATAATGAGAAATTCGATGATTTCAGATAGCACCCCCTACCTTGTAGAGATGCCGGAAGACTACGATTCAAATCCCGCGATTTATGGCCACATATTTTCTCGACCCACGGCAAACGAAGCCGAAATGAGGTTTTTCCCACATATCTCGACGTAGACTAGTCAGAACTCCGAACCGAGTGTTCCAAAGCGTCAGTTTATCCACCAATTAGGACTACAAGAGATCGAACCCTAATTAGATCTCATAGTTTACAAAACCCTAAATCTAACCCTAAGGTTTTCATCTTTATCAAATAACCCCCAAAACATGGAGATCCATGGACCAATCCACCACCACATCCTCTAGAAGCAACTACTAGAAGGAAATAACCAAACCCTAATCATAAAAACCCTTAAATCTCATAACACATACCTCAAACCAAAGCTTTCCTCCAAGCTAAGGTTGCACAAGCGGGTTGCTTCATCTCCAAGCAAGCTTTTCTCCACCATCACTCCACCATTGGAGCAAACCCTAGAAGAGAGAGAGAGATCTAGAGAGAGAAAGAGAGACTTCTCTTGTGTGTTGGTGTGGAGAGAAATGGGAGTAGAAGGGTATAGAACCTATCTATAAAGCCTCCACTAGCACAATAGCACCCAGCCCCCCACACAAATAACAACTCAGTCCAACCCCCACCTGTAACGTGTTCGGGGTCCGGACCCTACAAGCAAGGTTCGGACCCCGAGAGCACCTTCAACCTGAAAAATTCAAAAATTCTTCCAACCTGCTCTCCAAGGTCCAAACACCCATACTCTTCATTCCGAAGCACTCGGAACAACAATAGACCTCTCTAACTCGTCCATCTCCACGCTTCGGTCAATTTGATTGGAGTTCGGTACAACCAATTGGGGATTTGGTATGTTACAGGTATGGCTTATAGGATTTGGTTTGTGAGGTCTGGTTTATGGTTCATGGGATGTGATGTATGGTTCATGAGATTTGGTTCATGAACTTGGGTATGGTTCATGGGATATAGTGTATGGTTCATGAGATTTGGTTCATGAACTTGGATATGGTTTGGTTCGTGAGATTTGGTTCATGAACTTGAGTACGACTTATGAGATTTGGTCCATGAACTTGAGTATGATTCATGGGATGTGGTGTATGGTTCATGAGATTTGGTTCGTGAACTTGGTTCATGATTAATAAGATTTGGTTCATGAACTGGGTTCATGGTTCACGAGATTTGGTTCATGAGTCCAAGTTGGAAGTTGGGTTCGGGTTCTATTCGTGATTCGGATTGGGTTTGAGTTTGGGTTTATTTGTAGACTCAGTTGGATTTGGGTTTAGATTTTGTAGATTTTGGGCTTTTATGTGGACTTGATTGGATTTGGGTTTGGGTTTAGGTTTTATGGACTGGATTTGATTTGGGTTTGGATTTAGGTTTGGATTTTTATTTGTGGACTGAATTTGATTTAGGTTTGGGTTTTATGGGTTTAGGTTTGAGTTTTTATTTGTGGACTGGATTTGATTTGGGTTTGGGTTTCTATTTGTGGACTGGATTTGATTTGGGTTTGGATTTTATGGGTTTAGGTTTGGGTTTTTATTTATGGACTTGGATTTGATTTGGGTTTGGATTTTATGGGTTTTTATTTATGGACTGGATTTGATTTGGGTTTTATGGTCTATGTTCATCTACGTTTGGATTTGCATTTAGTATTCCAACAATGTTGGAAGGGTTAAAGATGAGTTTAAAAGAGTTGGAAGGGTTTTAGCGTTGTTCGGTGCGAAATAGAGTCGAAACAACACGAAAAATAGAAATCTGGAGCTTTTGTACCTATACAACATGATGGCTGTACCGGTACAACCAGCAGACCGAGAGATAGCAGCTCTCGGGTTTGGGCCTCTGCGCAGAGCTGTACCGGTATAAAATAACGTGTACCGGTACAATTTGGTCTGGCAGCACCAAATTAGTCTGCTGTAAATAAGAATTTTTGGGAGGGCCTAATTGCAATTGTTGCACACTATAATGAACCCAACCCCTCTCCCCTTCACAGCAAACACCCCAACTCTCTCCCTCTCTCATTTCTCTCTTTCTCTCTCTAGAGATCTTGCCCTAGAGCAAGGAGGAGAAAGAAAAAAAGGTGTTGAAGGAGATTTTTGGTGGATTTGAAGGCTCTAGAAGCTCTCCTACAAGGAGGACTTGGGGGAGCTTGGGCCAAGGTGAGTTGTTTGGCAAGAACACCTCTAGGGTTTTGATTTATACCTTAAGATTTAGTGTTTTGGACTTCTTGCAAGTGTAGAAACCCTCTAGAGACCTTAAATCCATGAAATCTATGTTTTTCTCAAGGTCCTCTCATGGTGAACTTCTACGGTTCATGTTAGATGCCCTAGGGTTGGTTCAAATGAGTTTGAAATAGTATTAGAGAGCTTCCTAGATGATTCTAAGCTAGCATTTGCTTAGATCCAAGATCAATCTAGGAGAAAATTGGAAATGGCATTGTTAGGGCATAGAATTTGGAGCTTTTGCCCTAGGGTGTTTCCAAAGTGAATTGACCTTATGGAAACCTAATTAGGGGTATTTCCGACGCGTTGGTGCGCTCGGTTTGGCCAAACGAAAAGACTATGCAAAGATATTTAATAAAAAGCCTAATTTGGCACTATTTTGGTACAAATCGCCGCAGCACGCGGAATAGGAGTCTAAAAATCACAAGAATCGAACCCCAACTCCTCTACTACTATTCGAGGTGGGGGGGTGCACTCCGGAATCGTTGGATTCCCTTCTATGTCTATTTCACTTTTTTGTTGAGCATTATGTCAATAGTCATTCATGCATGGTAGGGTAGTTTACATGTGAAAATTGGTTGAATTTCATTTATATGCTTCTAACGTAGATGAACATAGAGAATGATAAGAACCATAGAGGACATGTATGTGGGAACCCTAAACTTGTATGAATGTAAGATCCGGACTAAGATAATAGTAAATAAAGGTGACATTGACAATAGAGACAAGATTGGCATCGAGATACACATTGTTAAACCTAGTTTAAACAATAGTGGCATTATGGTAAGAGTAGCCTAGAGAGTGGCAAGTATGATAAGGTAGAGACTTATCATTGTTAAAGTGGCATTGTGGCTAGTGGCTATATGTCCTCAAGTTGAGGTGCTCCACCTGAAGCGGTGCGTTCCGGAATTGTCACCACGGGGAGCGCGATCCCCGAAGACGGTCCCTCGGGTCTTGTAGTGCTTAGAGCCTCCCTGAATGAAAGGAATTTTGGGTTGTGAGCTATTGGGGTTAACAAGGTTAACCGGTAAGATTGGGTAAAAGCCAAAGTGTACTTATGAAAAGAGCATGCATGCATAAGCATTCTATATTGATTATATATCCACTGACTATTTTCTTGCAGGCATAGTATTAGCATTAGTATTGGTTACTATTTCTCTTTCTTGAAGTGCTTATGCCTGAATAGACTTAGTGGGTAAGTCGGTGAGGTCGGTTGTCGAACCCACTGGAAACTTCGTTATAGTTCTCACACCACTAACCCTACAGATCCGAGCGCGAGCGGGGCGGCGGAGGATCGAGGCGAGGATCTTGCACCACAGTTAGTGACCACCGGAGTATGTACATTATAGTCATTCTTTTTTGTACATGTATCAACTTTTATTTTGTTGATCTATAGTTGTAAAAGTTGAAAACAATTCATGTATTTTGGAGAATGATTATGATGTAAAAAAATATTATGAATGAAAGCAAATGGATGTAATAGTTTTAGTTTACTAGTATTTGGTTTAAATATAATCAAATATTATGTATGGTTGTATGTTTTAGCTTAGAGTTTTCGCTTCCGTTGTTGCTTGCCCTCGTGCAAGCCTTGTATAATTGCAAATCTCTTTGTTTGATTACTTAATTATACTTGTTGTTGGAGCCTTGGGCGGGCAGGGGAGGCTCTGTCCGTTCGGCGTCTGTTGACGTGGCCGAACCCGACCAAATTGGCGGGGAGCGGGGCGTGACAATACGTATTATTTTACTTCAAATAGACATGTAGGCACGTGAGAGTGCAGGGTTGTTGGGATTAAGTCCCGGCATTTTGGTGGAGCTTTAATAGTCTTGAGGTATATGGTTATTTTATTACCTCGTATTTTGTGTTACAGGTATATGGTCACTTTATTACCCCGTGTTGCATTACATTATGGTGCGGTCTCGTGCTTCTGTTGGGAATGGTGGCGGATTACCATGCAGGCATCGAGTGGCTGGGTGATATTCAGTAAGTAAAGCTGCTCATGGACAGGTAGTGGCCTTCAGGGACCAGGTGACGGCACTTACTGAGCCTAGCCAATCGATTCAGCTGCTATTGTCCAAGTCCCACTTCCTACGTAGAGCACGAGAGCTACTGCGAGCATCTCTACGGAGATGGCACATAGAGCGACTATGGCAGGGGTTACTACGAGGGCTGCTAGAGTGCAGCCCGAGGTTTCGGTAGCAGCCGTGTAGGCGGCTGCATTGCGAGTGTCACTCCCTTAGGCTTTCTGGGTATGGCTATGATGCCTACCTCTTTTCCTATTTCCGCTAGTGGCATAGTGCCACGGATGGCAGGATAATAGATTAATGCGAGTGTACGAGCAGGAGTTCGCCCAACTTATTAAATGTATTTTGTTCATGTTCCGGAAAGGGCACACGAGGTTTCACTTGCATAGGATGTCCTGAAGTTTTTTGCAAGTGGAATCATCAGTGCGGGCATTTTGACCTCTAGCTAGTTCATACGTCAAATTGGCATGTGTTGGACCTGGTTAAGACACAGTTTTAGTGTCAAGTCTCGATTGGTGCACATATTATGTGTGGTTGTCCTAACACCTAAGTTTGTGTGTTATGGGATAGTATGTCACGCCCCGGGGTCCCTTTTCAGTTTAAAATAAAGCGGAAAAGCGTCTGAATTTTTTTTTTTTTTTTTAAATCCTTACCCCAGAGTATACCAGATCCGCCACAAATACAGGGAATCCACTGTTCACACGGACAGAGTCTCCCCTGTATTTGCACGGCGTCGATCAAATACACAGTACAACCAGGATACAACCACAACCAGATAAATATAAAGATAACTATACATTCATACATTCACCATTCACATCACAGTTTTACATTCAAGGTATAAACAGAAATCCACAAAAATCTTTTGAAAGCTGTTTCCTACACAGAAACCTTTATTCTTTTAAAAACGCTACCACGAGGGGTAGAAAACCTTTTATTTTACAAAATCCAAAAATTCAACAATTTCGAAATTAAAATACTTACTGAACCACACAAACCAACTAAACTATATATCAACAGAGATACCAAGGATATAACTAAATCGAAATAACCTGGGTACGGACAGCTCTATCGACCTACACACATACCTCACGTCTCGTCCCACTACTCATCGCCCGCGATACCTGAAAATGGTTGGGAGGTGAGAAAATGCTAAACACAGTCTCCCCCCAGTGGGTACCGCAAGCCAGAAGGCGAGGAGGTACTCACCAGATCAGGAAGAGATAACCAACTATAGGTAAGTAAAAATACAGTAGTAACGATAATGAACGAACAAGATATATATATATTATGAAAACACAACTACTGCTACTGTAATGTACAACTGCAAGCATACAAGGATATCAAAACTATAGTAGCAAGACAATGTAAGGAAAGAACTAGAAGTATATTATGCAACAACCGCTACTATAGCATATGCGTCAACCGGACGAGAAGTCCAAAAGTACCCAATCTAAACCGCCGTGCGGTCTAAGGACCTCAGGCAAAAGCCACTATCTGCTCACACCTGGCATGTAAACCTAGCACAAAGAGAACACCGCTGGGCTCACGGGTCGGATGTACGACCACTTTTCGCGAAAAGAAACACCTCCTGCGGGGGGATCACCCGCTTGGGTACGTGAAATGCACTCGAGCTGTGGCGATCAATGCGGATGATGATCAGCCAAATGTCGGCAACAGCCGACAATCACCGCCCTCGGGGCCAAACCGACCAATAGGTCATCAAATATTAAAGAAGCACAAGAACCGACCACTCAGTCATTAGGAATGGAACGACTCTACATCCTCTCAACTGTATGCAAGTACTGACTAATCAAGTGCAACTGGGATGGAACAACTCAACATCCTACCAAAAGTATGTAGATACTGATCAATAGGTCAACTACTATATATATGCAAGAATCGATCAACAAGTCATCTGAGTATATAATCTTAGAACTACCGTCGGCCATGCCGACAATCCTACCTCAGGGTACACCGACCTCAAAAGGTCATCAAAACGACGAAAGTCAAGAAGCAGACCAACCCCAATACATAGTGTAACAACCGACAACAGGTCAACAAGATATAAGATAAAAGCACCGATCAACTAGGTCACCGAAACGAGTACGGAGAACCGGACCAATCAGGTCACTGGGGATCACATATGGATAAACTACTCTACTCCTACACATGATACTAAGCATAGAAACATTGAGTAGAGTATAATAGAAACAACGAGGATGCAAGTCAATACTATATATCAAGATATATATATATATATATATGCCGGATAATAACGAATGAGACAAAGGTAAAACCATCACCGAGCGTGACCATGTACCGACGTGCGATCGAAGTACCCACCTGTACGGATGTCGCGACTATCTCCTGACTGCAAAAGAATGTCGACAGGACCTCAGATAGCGGCTGGGAGCGGCGGTGGCAACGGCGGAGCAAACGAGCCCGCACAACTAGGTTCAGTTCCACGGGCAATGGTGGCCACGCGGCCGCGGGAGGCTCAGGGGCGACGGAGGAGGGTAGCAGGAGGGCCGAAGGGGTGCCAGGGAGTGCGGCTCGACGGGGCAGCGGGAAGAAGCCGCGGGTTTGCTCGCCCGAGCGGGTCAGGGGCGGCATGGCTGCCGACGGCGCGGCGGCGGCCCGCAAGCGGCGGCGGTGACGGCGGGGAAGGTCGCCGAGGCTCCGGGGACGGCGGCGGGAGAGATCTCAGGCGGTGGTAGCGCGCGGGCAGCAGATGCAACCCAGCTCGGCCTGGGCTGTTTGCAGGCTGCAGGAGCAGCAGCAGCGGCGCTCTGGGCGGCGGTGGCCGGAGTGGCAGAGGGGTGCGGCTATGGTCTAGGGTTAGGGTTTCCATTACAAAACCCTAGATTACCTTATATATGCATAGCTCCAAATTGCGGAAAAGCCCCTCAAAGTTCAGTATTTGGTACTGAATCCCTCACAGCGCGTGTAAAACACAAAAATACCCCTCCATTAGCGATCTCACGGAAAACGGTACATAAAATATTGCGACTTTTGCGAAATTACCGATTTGCCAACACCGACCTCTCCTCGATCAACGCGCGATCTCTGCAGATCCGTCCGTCAGATTTGTGAACGGATTGCACCATTGCGATCAGCACCTCGGAGACAACAAAGCTACACCTTCGATTCATCTCGATCGACCACGGATTCACGACAAAATCCAACCTTTTTCCAATAGAAGGAAACACTCACGCACAAATACATATAAAACATGTATTTTTGGATTTTCTCAAAATCCGTGTGTCAAACTCAAAATCCATCAGTGCCACTAGTTCTAGAACAGCTGAACCGGTCGAAACGAGCTATTGGACTGATATGAACGGAGTCCGATACACACCAGAAGCCAACTCTACTCCGTGGCTTCCCCGGAAAACCGGAGTTACTATTCACTTAAGTGAAAACTGAAAATCGCGTATCTTCTCCATTTTAGCTCAGTTTCTCCTGAAACTTGACGAGTGCTTATGTAATTAAATTACACACATAAACATCATCAACAGAGAGTTTAGTCGCACTGTCAAAAATCTCAGTCCTTACATAGTAGGCGGCCTGTGTAGGCTTATGGTATGTCATGATATACTCCATAGGGTTACTTGGTGGTCTCGGAGGGTTACGAGTTGGTTAGGTGAAGTTCGGAGATCATGTTTCAATCGCACTGGCTTGTGCGGTTGGCAACTTTGTGTCGCGGGCAGTCGTCTGTTATTGTTAGGAGCCATGGGACTCCTAGGGAGTTGGCTCAAAGTCCGGTCTAGTTTCGAAAGTCAACTTTCAAAGTCGATGTTTTGACAGTGTTATCGTGAACTTTATTTCAGCACATCGGTTGGCTTGGTATTTGTATTATGTCTCCAACTTGTCGTTGGTGATGGATTTACGGGTATTTCGTCTTCCTTTTGATAAGTAAGTTGGCTGCAGACATGGTTAGTTAATTCGCGAATAATTCGCAAATTATTCACGAATTTTTGAAGAAACGAATTAAACAGTCGTATGCGTATTTTTCCGAAAATTAGAAAAAAAAATATTTTTTTCTTCAAAAATAATTATTCGTGAATTATTCGTGATTCGCGAATGATTCACCCAAAAAAAGGGCGCTCGCGGTCGCGGACTCGCAGGTCGCGTCGTCGCCACTCTCGTCGCCAAACTCGTTCGTGTCGTTGTCCTCTTCATCCTTCGCCGCCCTGGCCGGCGCCGAGAGCAAGAGAGCCGCGACAGCGGATCCCATCTCGCCCGAGGGCCGCAGAAAACGAAAATCATGGATGGAAAATGGCACGGCGTTGGGAGCAAAGACGGGGCAGTGGTCGCGCGCGATCCACGAGGCCACTTCCATGAGAGGAGGTCCACGGTGGACCTCTCTCTCATTATATATATACTAGTAGAGTGCACGTGCAATGCACGTTATGTATTTAAAAAAATAAAAAATATTCTTTTCAAAATAATTAAGATCGGACATGATTGATATGTAATATATAATTTTTAAATAAATTATTACTAAATATTTATAATTTAATAATTTTATTATATTTGCATAAGATAGTAAAAAAAATTATTGTCCAATTGATCATATAGATAAATTAAATTTTTGATCTCTACATCTGGCCATAAAAAATTTTCTTTTATACTAATAAAAGAACAACTTTTTTGGGGCCAAAAATGATATTTATACTCGAAATTCCTTTAATTGTATAAATCATGCAAACCTTTCACATTAGAGATTTATTTAATCGATAAAAAATTATATAATTTATTTAGATAAAAATGTACGAACTTTCCCTCATTTTTAGGCAATTTATCTCGTAATTTTTTATTAACATACACATAACTACTAATTTAGTTTAGGTAAATACTAAATTTTAGAAATAGATTAATTAACTGCTCTATATCAAATAAAACTAAATTAATTTATTATTAATTAATAAAAATAATAATCTGAAAGATATCAATTAAAAATAATTATATAATTGTTGAGGGCTCTATTTCAAAGTCACCTATAGTGAAGGGAGTTTTATTTCAAAGTCACCTATAATTATGGGGATTTCTCAATCTTGAATCACATGGTTTAATTTTTTTTATGAAAAATGTGATACATAATAGTTGAGTGGTCTGCTTGTAAATTATCTATAGTGTAAGAGGATTTTTCTGTCTTAAATCATATGATAAAATCTTTTATAAAAGATGTGTTGTTGTATATTATTTAGACAAAAATGTATGACAGCCCTTCATCTTTAGATCATTTACAAATTAGTCTTCTAAACTTTTTTTTTTCATTGAGACGGAATACACTAAAGTAATTAATCAGTAAAACAATAGAAGTAGATAAGATATCGATTTAAAAAATAAATAAATAAAAAATTGAGGGGTGTATTTCAAAATTGCCTATACTTGAGGGGGTCTCTTTCTGATGGGACGAGGGACTGAAAGCTAGGGTGGGACTGAGTAGGAGGCAGGAAGGGCCCCTCAGGGCGATCGCAAAAGGTCTGTCGCTGATGGCATCGGCGGCAGGCCATCTCGAGCTGGACATCGGCCTCTCGTGCGTGAGAGAGACAACGTGAAGAAGGTTATTTATTTTTTGAAAACATGCACGATATGGAATAGCAAGCAAGACGAATGAATTTTCAAAAAAATTAAAATTATTAAAAAATAGAGGAATTTTTTTGGTAGAAATAATGACAAATACTTTGTATTTTAACCGTTGGATTAAATTTGATGGTGTTGATTAACTGTAATTTTATAATTTTATAGAAAAAATTTAAAATTCTACGGTTGTAAGTAACTTATTTTAAAAAAAATGGATTAGATTAATTGAAATGGAGTGGAATTGTGTGAGATCCCTTGTGTTCAGCTGTGGAGGCTTGCCGACAGCTCTGGAGAGTGTCAGGACAAGTCCGAGTCGCGTTGGCGTCAAATAGACGTAAAACGGACTCCGTGCGACGCGATGGCAGCTTATAGCAAAGAAATCTGCAAAACTGCAGATTTCTCTGCTTGCTGTACCGGTACAACCAGCGTGGCTGTACCGGTACAACCATCGCGCAGAGGATTAGCAGCTCTCGGGTTGGCTCTTGTACCGGTACAAGAGCCCGTGTACCGGTACAAGGGGGTAGGTAGAGGGTTAATTTGGTAATTCCCTCCCTCGTTTGTTTCACCCCTCACTACCCTCTATATAGCTTCGTGTAGAGAGAGAGAGAGGTCTTCTTGATGCAATTCTCCCTCTCTCACTCTCACTCTCATCCGGTTGAAGGCTTAGGAGCTCGGTTGGAGTTTTGTCGCCGACGTCACGCCGTGAGGCCGTTCGAGCTTGTATTTGACGCCGGGGTAGCGCATGGAGGCCGGGCGAGCAGGGATTTTCGCCGTTCTTGCTGTCACTCGGGTGCTCGGCGTTGTCGAGGTGGGTATTTCATTAATTCCTTGATTTTTTTAGGCAAGTGTTTACTATTTCTACTCGGATAGTTATTGTTTGCTAAAATCCACCGTCGACTGTTAATATTTTAGCTCGTTCTCAACGTAGGAGCATCGGATTGCAACGAGACTTGGTTCGTTGGATTCGGGACTGCGAGAGAAATCCGCGAAGCCCTTACTTGCTGGATTTGGTGAAGGTTAGCTTGGTCGAATCCTTGTTGTACTCCACTGCTGCGAAAACTAGACTAAAACAGTGAATTGTTTGGTGTAGAGCTTGGAGTTAGCGCGATTCTTGGGTTCGAAAGGCTACGATCGACCAAGCAGGTGGCGCCACAGCTGTGAGAGTGTACCGCTGCCAGGGGAT
>NW_017890611.1:0-24956 GCF_001540865.1 Ananas comosus
GCGACCTCTACAGCATGTGCGGAATGAGCACAGAATGGCAAGCGAAGCATAGTTCAGGCTCAACGTACAAACCGCGGGACGTCAATCTTCAAGCATGAGGCAAAGCCATAGAACCCACGGTTCTAGCTCTATGTCCAACAAAGTGATCTCAACAGTAATCTTGCTTAGTGCCTCTTTATGACAAACCTTAGCATCACGAGTAATCAAGTCAATTTCCAGTGTTGCTAGTTCCAAATATGGACGGTTAATAGACCAATGCTCACTATCAGCGGGGCCCAATGTTCTCTTGTATACATTTGGGGCCCAAACTCTCAAATAAGTTAAGTCCCCAGCCTCTTTGACTTCCAAAATCCATACCTGTCACATTGCATGATGGTTAAAATGCATTGAAAGCGAAAATTCAATTTTCATAAAGGAATTTCATCGGGTCCCAAGTACCCAACTAGAATTTGCATATGTCTCACACTGCATGGCACCCTACCAGCAAGAGTTCCAAGAATTTTCTGTACTACATATGCGATGTTAAGCATGTCTAAAATTCATAATCAAATATATTAATATGATATGCTGCTTTATCAATAACGGATTTACTCAAAACATCCTACAAATGAGATTTCTCATTGTTGTGGCGTAGGTCAAAACCGACCGAAAACCGTCGGTTAGTCCTCGGTTTCGCGAATGCGGAGTTGGTCACGAGTCTTGAAATATCCTAAAAAGTACTGTGAGCGAAGAGATCACAAGCGTTACCAGAGCCAACTGTTAGGCTCAAACATTAGACCACCACAACAGAAAAGGGCAAAAAACTCACCTAGGAGTAGAAATCCTCTCTCAGCTTCCAAAGAGAATGCTTGGATCTTCCCAATCTACCCATAAGGAAGCGCTCGTACTATCCAAGAGAGAAATTAAGCGTTCAAAAGCCCTAGATAAAAATGCCCAAAATTAACCGTAAAATCCCATATTCTAGGGTTCCATCTACTAAAAAATCCTCAAACAAGGGTCCTAGAGAAGGAAGATGAGCAAACTAACCTCCTTAGAAGCTCCAATCCAAGTTCCAAGGTGAAGATCTCCTCTCTTGCAAGCTTCCAAGTCCAAGCCTTCAAGCTACCAACGCAGTGGGAAGAGAAACAGAGGCAAGAAATGCTCAAGTCCAAAAGCGTAGATCCTCCTCCTCTTCTTCTCATTCTCTTCTTCTTCTCTTCTTTCTCTCTCTAACAAGGGGTTGGGGAGAGGTTGAGGAGAGAAATGAGAAGGAGAAAGGGATGGGGTGCCATATGAAGCTATCTAGTGAACAAAATCCAAGAGGGCCCCTCAAAAATCCAATATTGCCAACAGGCGGTCTGGGCAGGTTTTTTCGGCCAGAGGGACCGGTCTCTCCCGAGCAGGGACCGGGTCCTGGTTGCGAAACCCGAAAAACCATCTTCGGCGAACCGATCTCTCAGTCGCGCGCGTGCATGCGCGGGACGGTCTCTCACTGCGTTAGACACGCTCGTGGGACCGGTCTCGCGTGCCAAGACCGGTTGTTGCTAAGCGCTTGGCCGCAACACTGCTCACTGAAGAGACCGCTCTCTCCTTTCAGGAACCGGTTCCGAGAGTTGAAAACTCTCAGACTTGTTCAAAACTCAGGTCTTCGAACTTTTTTAGATCGGAAAAAATTCTACGACCGGTCCACCAAGTGTGGAAAAACTTCGAACACATCCAATCACGTCGAAACCCGCAGTTTGTGCAAAAGGTCCAGTGTGTTACAGTCACCCCTCCTAAAAGGAGTTTTTCCGCCGAAACTCTAAATGACAAAGTTACCTCAGCCTCCATCTGAAGAAGGAGGGGGATAGCGACGCGTCCTCGCAGTGCCGGCTTTCTTCCAGGCTCCCAAGTGCGGGCCTCGCACTCAGTTGTATATGGATTGCTCCAATAATGCAAACTTTTACGTACGGAATTTCTCACGGTTCCGTAATCTTTTCTACTTCTGCCAGCAAAATCCTCAAAGGTGCTCTTCAAAGCTAAGTCAACTCTCTCAGCTCATAAGGCTGTGGCGCTCTAACAACGGTGAACAAAGCCGGATACGATGGATGTAAACTTACTGAAGGACAGTACTTTGAAACAATTATGTGTACGCCGATAAGTTGCGGGAGCTCGTTTTTTGGAGTTTGTTCCCTAGGAGCAAAGTCGATCCGGCTACCGGGCCCTACAAGGCTCCAAAATCTCACTACGGTATCCAACATGTTCGGTGGCTCAACTTACCCGAATCCCAAATTTTCTAATCCCTCTTGTGTCCGACGAGACTTTCAAGAAGACATGTCTCCAATCTGAAACTCCAAGTTTTTCTCCGTCGACGCCTATCGAGTCATAACCTTTTTCTTACTCTGGGCTTGTCAAACAGTCGCATTTACCGAACCAATACGAAACCTTTGTCCTCTTGCTTAAACTGGAGCACATCTGGGCCCTAAAGCAAATCTCTTCGCTCTCGCCAACTTCACTCCAATGAAGTGGCGATCTACACTTCCGACCATAAAGTGCCTCGAACGGTGCCATCTTGATGCTTGCTTAATAACTATTGTTATAAGCAAATTCTGCCATCGGTAGATGCTGTGACCATCCTCCCTGGAAGTCAATCAAGCAGGCTCGAAGCATGTCCTCGAGAGTCTGTATAGTACGCTCCGACTGCCCGTCACTTTGGGGGTGGAAAGCTATACTGAAGTCTAAGCGCGTACCCAAAGCATCCTGTAAGCTCCTCCAAAAGTGGGATACAAAACGGGGATGTCGATCTGATACTATAGAAGTAGATACCCCATGCAATCGCACAATCTCATCCAAATAAACCTGTGCGAGTC
This sequence comes from Ananas comosus, assembly GCF_001540865.1. NCBI lineage: Eukaryota > Viridiplantae > Streptophyta > Magnoliopsida > Poales > Bromeliaceae > Ananas > Ananas comosus. Next base: position 2,829 of record NW_017890611.1, read on the forward strand.
TCTCACCAGTCCAAGTAGTGTGGATAGGTATGAAATGTGCCGATTTTGTCAATCTATCCACGATCACCCAAATCGCGTCATGCCCGGCCTGTGAGCGGGGCAATCCCATCACAAAGTCCATGGTGATCTTCTCCCATTTCCACACCGGAATTGGGAGGCTCTGCAACCTTCCTGCAAGAACTCGGTGCTCAGCTTTCACTTGTTGGCAAGTTAGACATCTAGCAACAAACTCACCAACGTCCTTTTTCATCTCAGGCCACCAATAAAGCAACTTTAAGTCCTTGTACATCTTGGTTGCTTCCGGATGTATAGCATACGGTGCTCGGTGTGCTTCTTGGAGAATTTCTTCTTTAAGTGCCGATTCCGCCGGTACACAGATCCGTCCACGGAAGCGCATCAATCCAACATCGTCCACAGAAAAATCACCGGTGCAACCATTGACCATCTTAGCTCGAATCCTTTGCAACTCTACATTGGAGACTTGCTTTTCTTTAATCCTTTCTACAAATGTAGGTTGCACCACCAAAGTCATCAGTCTCAAAGGTGTATCAGGAGCCACAACCTCCAACTCCAACCGCTTCATCTGCTCGATCAACGGCGGTTGAGTAACCACAAGCATCGCTAAGTTCTCCGTCGATTTCCTACTTAGTGCATCTGCCACCACGTTAGCCTTGCCTGAGTAGTAAAGAATAGTCAAATCATAATCCTTGAGTAGCTCCAACCATCTGCGCTGCCTCAAGTTCAACTCCTTCTGAGTGAATAGATACTTTAAGCTCTTGTGATTTGTATATACTTCGCACCGCTCGCCATATAAATAATGGCGCCATAACTTTAAAGCAAAAACCACGGCCGTCAACTCCAAGTCATGGGTAGGATAGTTTCTTTCATATTCCTTCAATTGGCGAGAAGCATACGCGATCACTTTCCCGTCCTGCATCAAAACACAGTCCAATCCATTAAAGGAAGCATCACTATAAATCACATATCCTGCTCCAGCAGTCGGCAAGGTAAGGATCGGGGCGGTCGTCAACCTCTGCTTCAACTCTTGGAAGCTCCTTTCACACGCATCATTCCAAATGAACTTAGTTCATTTATGCGTGAGCCTCGTGAGGGGAGTAGATAACTTTGCAAATCCCTCAACGAACCGTCGGTAGTAGACGACCAAACCAATGAAGCTCCGTATCTCGGTCACACTCATCGGCCTCGGCCAATCCTTGATAGCTTCAATTTTTCTTGGATTCACAGCTATCCCTGATCCTGAAATCAAATGGCCTAAAAACGCGACCTCTCTAAGCCAAAACTCACACTTTCTCAACTTGGCATAGAGCTTCTTTTCCCGAAGCACTTGAAGTATAAGTCTCAAGTGTTCCTCGTGATCCGCATCACTTCAAGAATAGACCAAAATATCGTCGATGAACACCACGACAAACCTGTCTAAATAAGGCTTGAAAACACGGTTCATTAAATCCATAAAAGCTGCCAGGGCATTAGTAAGCCCAAACGGCATAACGGTAAACTCATAATGTCCATACCGTGTTCTAAAAGCCGTCTTCGACACATCCTCAGGCTTGATCTTTAGTTGGTGGTATCCCGACTGCAAGTCGATCTTGGAATACACTCTCGATCCCTATAACTGATCAAATAGATCGTCGATCCTCGGCAATGGATACTTATTCTTGATCGTGACTTTATTAAGTTCACGATAGTCCACGCACAAGCGAAGTGATCCATCCTTCTTCTTCACAAACAAGACCGGCGCTCCCCAAGGTGACACACTCGGTCTCACAAAACCCTTGTCCAAAAGATCTTGCAACTATGCCTTCAGCTCCTTTAATTCCGCCGGTGCCATCCTATAGGGTGCCTTTGAGATTGGAGTAGTCTCGGGAACGAGATCTACCACAAACTCAATCTCCCTATCAAGTGGCATGCATGGAAGCTCAGCTGGAAACACATCTCCAAACTCCCGTACTACGGGGATGTCCTCAATCCTAGGGGTGTCATCCTCACCCCGCAATACAACAGTAACCAAGTAGGCTACGCAACCTCTACTAATCAACTGCCGAGCTCGAGAATAGCTAATCGTCATCGCAAACAGCGAACTCTGGCATCCTCGGTACACAACTTCCGCCTGCCCCGGCTCTCTAAATGTCACCGTTCGATCCTTGAAATCGATGGTGGCAAAATACTTGGTCAACCAATCCAGGCCCAACACAACATCAAACTCCCCGAGTTTATGCAACACTAGCAAGTCCACGGGCATGATCCAATCTCCAACCCGAATAGGGCAACTGGGGCAAAACTCCCGAATGTCCAAAGAATGATCGGGTACTACAACTCGTCCCAGATGCAACAAGGATACAATTGGGATGCCATGCAACTCGGCAAACAGCCGGTCTATGAATGAATGCGATGCACCGGTATCAAACAATGCTCTAACTCGAATACCATAAAGTAAAATGATACCTGCGACCACATTCTCGGCTGCCGCCACCTCCTCAGTCTCGGCAGCGTACATACGCCCGCTCGGGGCCTGTCGTGACCCCTCCGCCTGCCGTAGAACTGGCGGCCGTCCTGCCTGGTGATGCGCAGAATATGTCCCCTGACTGGGACCTGGCGATGCTGGTGCAGATGCCGAAGATGGCGCTGGTGAGGGACCCCTCGGGCAGTCCGACTGGAAGTGGCCCTCCTGGCCACACAAGAAGCACCTGCCCCGGCTGCGTGAACACTTCCGCGGGTAATGAGGACCGCCATAGATCACGCAGCGGGGAGCCTGGCGACGATCGGGTCCTCCTCGCTGAGTAGACGGGCTACGTCCTCGCGACTGGCTCCGGCTCCTGGGGTGCCTTGGCGGCCTCCGTAAGTGCGTCTGACTAGCACCCTCAGCCACGGGCCTCTTTCCCTTCCCTTTCTCTGAGCTCTCGCGACGCTCCTGAAGATCTGCCGCTCCAGCCTCTACAATCAACGCTCGATCCACAACCTCTCGATAGGTCTGGAGGTTGGAAGACTGCACCAATTGGAAGATAGAAGACCGTAATCCGTGCTAAAAAATACGGGCCTTGTCCTCGTCGTCCCTCACAACAAACGGTACACGGTGAAGTAGCCGGGAGAACTCCCTCTCGTACTCGGCCACTGACCGCTCGTCCTGGCGCAAGCTGCGCAAGTCCTGCTCCATCTTCCTCTTGACGCTGGTTGGGAAGTAGTGCGCTAGAAGAAGCTCATTGAATCGCGTCCATGTGATCGCTATCAAGTCGGTGCTGGGGTTGTCCTGGATATCCAACCACCAACGATAGGCCTCGCCGTCAAGAAAGTGAGTGGCGAGCCAAACTCTGTCCCGCTCCTCCACAAAGGTGTCTCGAAAAAGCTTCTCCATGTGCATCAACCACTTCTCAACAATCCAGTGGTCGACGTTCTCGCCATCGAAGATCCTTGGGCTGCACCTCCTGAACTCACTGAGGCGATCCATGAGCCGATCCCGCTCGGCTCCCTCGGCCATCACAGGGAAAGCTGCCCTCGCCGAAGGTATCTGAACCGGTGGTGCTGCGACCACTTCCTCCCGAGGTGCGGTTGCTGGTGCTGCACGCGAAGAATTGGGTGTGGGAGATTGCGCCTCGGCGCAACGTCCACTACGGGTGCTGGCGGTGTGGGGACCTAAGTCTCCCTAGAAGCTGCTGCCTGCTGTAGCAAGAGATCCTCCAGATGCTTCATCCGCGCCTCCTGCCGTTGTGCCATCTCGGCCTGTCGCTGAGCTGCCGCCGCCTGCTGCGCTACAAAGTTAGTGAGGACTGCAAGCTGGGACCTCAAGTCGCGGACCTCGCTGGATCCGGAAGTCGCAGAGGTTTCGACCTCCTCGAGGGGTGCCGCATCGTCCGCTCCGGCAGATTGGGAGCGAGTAATCGGCATTGTCACTACAGAACATAAAAGTGCAAGTTAGTAACCCGCACTATCGAATCCCCGCTCAATTAACAAAACCCAAATCACGCGAAAGTAAGAAAGTGTTATCCACAACTAACTCCCGATGTTACGTTGTCGGCCGCCAACGTAATCCTTCGCGAAGTTAGAAGCCATACACTCCGGTCAAACTCTAACTTTTTAGAGTTGTCATAAAATCCAATCATAATACTTTCGCTCACAAGTCGAATAGATCTCGTCTCTCACGAGCCTATTTCCTATAGTCCAACCGGCCTAAGATTTACTAGGTCCTCTAAGACTCAACCCTAAGCTCTGATACCAAATTAATCTGTCACGCCCCTGGACCGGCAGAGGCCTTCCCGGTAGCGTGCCCAGACCCGCCATATGTCAGCACATATAAGGCGTCTACAACAATAGCGGAAAATAAAACCAAAAGTAATCTACATCTAGAGATATCAGAGCACAGATGATCTATAGTCTATAACAAGGTAAAAGAGGTATACTAAAGCAAAAAGAGTGAAACATATAGATATACAATATCAGTCCAAAAGGTACACGAAAGGGTGGTCTCTAGTACACTGGTACAGCTCTCAACTTCTCCAAAATAAAATACATCGAGAGGCAGACCACCCAGAACTCGTCACTCGCTGAAGAGCTAGCTCGAAGCAACGCCCTTCCCACGGTCCCTAGCCTCTCCGGGCGTGGAAGGCTCTGAAAGAAAACATAAAATAGAGGGCGTGAGAACTATAATTTATAGTTCCCAGTGGGCAATTACTGACCTCAGCTCAATGCACCACTAGGCCCCAAAAGAAAAGGGTAAGCCAAAAAGAGCAATAGAATGGAATAAATTGCATTTGTAAAAGTATAAGTAAAATGCTAACTACTACACTGCGATTAAACATGATGTTAATATAGTGCACCTTTACTTTGTCATAACCATTATGTCTCTACATGGCCACAAGTAAATATCACGGTTTACTTAATGAAGTTATGAAGATCATACTTTATCATGGCAACAATGTATATATGAATACAATAAGCAACATCTCCTAGCATGCTACATGTATATATGTATACTCAAATATCCAAAACTATGCTAGAAGCAAGTTCAAGTAATCTAGCTACATACTCTCTATCTAGCAGTGATCATAACACACTCGACACTGTGTCGATTTTCATTTCCAATTAAGGACCTACCCAAGGTAGTCCAGCTTGTGCCGCCTAAGTGCCTGTGGTAGCCCAACATCCCTACTCTTGGAATGTGTCTGTCCCACTCGACCCCGTAGGCTTCTCAATACCGCACGAGCGAACATAAGTCGCGTAGGCTAACTCCGGAGTGCCGGCTTGTAGGGAGTGACCCTCACAAGCATGTGCGAATGAGCACAAATGGCAAGCAAGCGTAGTCAAGGCTCAAGTATCCAACCCTCATGTCTCAACATGGCAATAGCCACTAGTAACCCAACGGTCTAGCTCTATGTCACAAAGTGATATCTCAACACTAACTTGCTTAGTGCCTCTTTATGACACTTAAGCATCACAACTAATCAAGTTCAATTCATATTCTAGGTTCCAAATATGACGTTAATACCAATGATCACTATAGCCCGGGGCCCAATGTCTCTTTATGACATTGGCCCAAACTCTCAAATAGTCTAAGTCCCCAAGCCTCTTTAGACTTCCAAAATCCCTACCGTCACAATTGGGCATATGGTTAAAATGCATGAAAGCAAAATTCATTTTCATAATAGGAATCATGGTCCTAAGTCCTAACTAGAATGCTATGTCTCACATGCATGCACCCTACCACATAGAGGTCCAAGAATTTACTGTACATAACATATGCAAGTTAAGCATTCTAAAATTCATAATAAATATATCTAACATGATTATGCATACTTTATCAATTAACGATACTCAAAACATCACAAATGAGATTTTCTCATTGTGTGGCTAGGTCAAACCCACCGAACCGTCGCGTAGTCCCTCGTTTCGCCGAACGGAGTTGTCCACGAGTCTCAAAATACCCTAAAAGTAGTGAGCGAAGAGATACACAAGCGTTACGAGCAACTTTAGGCTCAAACATTAACCACCACAAGAAAAGGGCAAAAACTCACCTAGGGAGTAGAAATCCTCTCTCAAGCTCCAAAAGAAGGCTAGGATCCTTCCAATCTAACCCAAAGGAAGGCTCTAATCCAAGAAATTTTAGGATTCCATCTACTAAAAATTCTCAAATCAAGGTCTAGAGGAAGGAAATGAGCAACTAACCTCCTTAGAAGCTCCAATCCAAACTCCAAGGGTGAAGATCTCCTCTCTTGCAAGCTCCAAGTCCAAGCCGTCAAGCACCAACGACGTGCGAAGAGAAAGAGAGGCAAAGAAATGCTCCAAGTCCAAGCTAGATCGTCCTCCTCTTCTTCTCCTTCTTCTTCTTCTTCTCCTTCTTCTCTCTCTAACAAGGGTGTGGGGAGAGTGTGAGGAGAGAAATGAGAAGGAGAGAGGGTGGGGTGGCTATATAAGCCATCTAGTGTAACAAAATCCCAAGAGGCCCCTCAAAAATCCAATATTGCAACAGCCCGATTTGGGCAGTTTTCGCCTAAAGGGACCGGTCTCTCCCCAGCAGGGACCGGTCTCTCGTGTCGAACCCGAAAAACCATCGTTCAGGAACCGGTCTCTCCCCGCGCGGGACCGGTCTCTCACTGCGTAGAAGCGCTCGGGGACCGGTCTCTCCCGCCACGGACCGGTTGCCTCAGGGCTGCCGCAACACTGCTCACTGGGGGACCGGTCTCTTCTTTCAGGGACCGGTCCCCGAGAGTGAAAACTCTCAGGACTTGTCCAAAACTCAGGTCTTTGAACTTTTTAGGTCGGAAAACATTCTACGACCCTCCACCAAGTGTGGAAAGACTCGAAACACATCCAATCACTCGAACCCCGCAGTTTGCAAAGGTCCAGTGTGTTACACCCGCGCCCGCGCTAGCGGCAGGACCTGCACTCGCGTGCGCGCCCCCGTGCGCACTCTCTCGAGGGTCGCGAGCCACACGGCTCACGGGCCTTGTGGCTCACCCAAAACAGAAAAAAAAAACATCCGTTCCAAACCTCGCCCAAAAAAAAAGATCCTTTTCCAAAATGTTCGCCCTCCTCTTCCCTAAAAAAAAAAATATTAGTCGATCAAAAAAGTTTAATTTCTTATATACTATCTTAATCTCTTATTTTCTTAATTATTTATTTATTTTGAGGCATAATATAGTTTGCTATTTTTTTTTTACTTAATTAGCTTAATTTTGTAGCTCTTTATTCTTATAATCTTAAGAAATATGAGTATTTATACTAATAACATAAATCTTGAGAGAAAAACAAACTTAATGTAATAGCCGAATTTTTTATCTCGAATTTTTAATTGGTGAACGTATAATATCCGTATAAATCATGTATCCGAATAATTGGTGAATCCGTCTTTTTAGCCGTATTTTTCAATGAATTTAAAATTAGAAGACGAATTTTATCCGAATTATACCCGTACCGAATTTTTGCCGAATCCGAATTAACTAACTATATTTGATCGTCACGGTATGTGATAGCGTATAAGGTTTGCGACTCGGCTTATCGTGCAAACCTTGGAATGGTATGCTTGCCCGGTTATTTGGTTACAGGTGCGCTTGGGCCTCAATGAGACATGTGTTTGGTGTTGCTTGGAACATCGATCGCTAGGGTCCCTTTTAGGACGGCAGCGACAGGGTCTCATGGAGACAGGTGTTGGGCATCACCGATGGTTATTATCGCATATTGCGATTGGCAACCTTGTGCATCAAGTAATAGACTTACATGGAACGTATGTTGGTTTGATTGAATATTGAGCAAACAAATTGTCGAGCTCAATTGGTAATGTCAACCTTGAACCTTTTGGCCAGGCGGAAGGTGAGGTCTTGGACCTAGGACTGTCGAATGCCGTAGGTGGGTTTTCGATACTAAGGGTTTGACTTCGGTTGTTTATGTTTTAAACTAGTGGGAGACTGTGGTCTCCGAGGTGAGTGCTATTGACTCAGGTTTGAGGACAACAATACGCCTTCGCTCAAGGTGAGCTGGTTGATATTGTTAGCTAGTTGGAGTGTATTGTTTTGACTTACGAAAATATACTCCAGACTTGTAGTGTTGTCCCGTGACTTTTCTACATGAATTTTCGACGTAGTTGAGTCGGTTACTGCTACACGGACCAAGGTTGGGTGAACCTAGAGTTTCTGAGTGGTGTATTATTATTTCAGATTTGGCAGATTTGGGATCAAATAATCCTGATCGCGGAATTGTTTTGTCCGCATGTTATTGGATAGTGTTGATTCCTTTGGGTTTTGGTCCATAGATTTTGAATTGGTTGTTTTCCCTCGTCTCGTCCGAGTGGAACCACAGTTCTATTCTCCCCTACTTCGGAGGTTGATCTATCCGGATTCAAGGAAATATGATTGATCAATACTCAAAGGTGATATCACAGCGGTGGTTTGATATCCGAAATTGATTACAACAGGTGTGTAGTCAAGTTTCGGGGAAGAAACTTCATTTAAGAGGGGGATAATGTGAGAACTGAGATTTGACAGTGTAGCTAAACTCTCTGTTAACGATATTTCTATGTGTAATTTAATTACATAAACACTCGTCAAGTTTTAGGAGAAAACGAGTTAGGATGGAGAAGTTACGCGATCTTTACTAATCACTTAAAGTGAGTAGTAACTCCGATTTTTCGGAGAAGCCAATGAGTGGAGATGGCTTCTGGTGCATATTGGACTCCATTTATAGTGATCCAATAGCTCGTTTTCAATGGTTCAACTATCCTAGACCCAATGGCACTAACGGATTTGGATTTTAATGCACGATTTTCCAAGCTCTGCTTCGTGATGTCCTTGAAATATTGCTCATAAAGGAGTTTTCGGAACTCCTCCCAGGGCGGATAGATCTCCGCAAGCTTCCTCTCGAAATAGCGGATCCACCACTGGTATGCCTCTCCCTTAAGGCAATGAGTAGCCAGAGGGACACGATCCTGCTTCTCGATGTGGAGGTCACGGAATAGTTTCTCCATGTCGGTGACCCAAAACACGACCACCCAACTGTCGTCGTTCTTGCCAACGAATTTCGGCGAATCGAATTTCCAAAACTCCGCCAAGTTCCCTCGAATGCTAGCACCCTCCGCTGCAGGGGTATCAGTACCCGAGCGAAAACCGTCGTGGTGGCCGTCGTCGTCGTTGTGACGGTCGGAGTCGCAGCCAGTGCAGGCATCACCGGAGGGTCCGCGGTCACCGGGGCACTCTGAGTCGGAGGTGGAGCCGAGGGAGCAGCAGCTGTAGCCTGCTACTGTAGAAACTGCTGGAACATCCCAGAGAGGGCCGTCAGCTGACCCCTCATAGCTGCTACCTCAGCCTCGAGCTGCTGGGTACGAGCATCACCCAGCGGCTCAGGACCGACCTGCACCCCGCCATCTCTACCAATAGGGGCACGCTCTCCCGGACCGCTAGATGTCCCCGCACTAGCGCGTCCACTGCCACGACCTGGACGAGAGGGTCTACCACAAGCCATCTGCAACAGAAAAACCGTCAAGCGAATAATCGACTCGACAAATACACACCGGGACTCAAGCCCAAACCCTGCACTCACGTATCTATACACCGTAGGTCTTCCTATGGGTCAACCTAACCAATGGTTCAGTTCATTTATTTTTCAAAACAACCAATGAATGGTACCGTGGTTGTAACTTGGCTCTGATTCCACTTTAATCTGTCACGATTCGGGGTCCCTTTTTGATATAAAAGTCAATGCGGACGTGCCCAACTTTTTTTTAAAAAAAACCTGACCCCCAGGGTATGCCAGATCCGCCACAAATACAGGGAGTCCACTGTTCACACGGACAGAGTCTCTCCTGTATTTGCACGGTGTTGCACAAGTACAAGATACACAATACAAGATACAACCACCAAATATGAACATCCACATATCCATACACTCTTCACATCCGTCAGTTAAAATGTTTTCTATCCGAAAACTCGTTTTGAGATACTAATAACCAGGAAAACGAGAAAACCTTTTTAAAACCGTTTCCCATACGGAAACCCTTTTTCTTTAAAAGCACGCTACCGCGAGGGGCAGAAAACTATTTTTATTTTGCAAGAATCCATAAATCCTTTATTACATTTATGAAATCCGAAATATTCAATTCGCATAAAATACTGAACCAAAATTGCTTTCTAAGTCATTTATTAAAGGAAACTGAGTTTAAGAGTTTAACCAAATAACGGGACGGTAGCTCTACCGATCGCTAAGTACGCTGCTCACGAACCGTCCCACTAGGACCCACGACGTCACCTGTAATGGGGGTGGGGGGTGAGAACATGTATACATATCTCCCCTTCCAGTAGGTACCACAAGCCGACGAGGGCGAGGGGTACTCACCAGTCAAGGAGAATAAACAAAGGTATGGGTAAGTGTAATACAGTAGCAACAATAAATATATGAACGAGATGTATAAATGAATAACTATCGTTATTGTATGAATGCATCAACCGGACGACAAGTCCAAAATACCCAATCTGAAACTGCCATATTAGTCCGCACACCTCAGGCCTGTGCCACAACTGCTCTAATCTGTAAATGACCCCAGCATAAGCTCTTGGGTCTGAAAGCATATAACCCCAGCATAAGCTCTTGGGCTCACGGGCCGGCACTTCCAACTACTTTTTTGGAAAAAAATATTCTCTTGCGGTGGATCAGACCACTGGTGACGATCGATGCTAATACGCTCAATAGCCAACCATCAGCAACTAGCCGACAATCCTACCCCTCAGGGTATACTGACTGTATAGGTCATCAAATAGTCCAACCGACCAAGTAGGTCACGATAACAATGTAGTAAGCCAACAAAATAGGTCACAGATACGAGATACAAGAACCGACCAACTAGGTCACAATACTAGATGCAACGCACTGACCGACTAGATCATAAATCTTACAAATAATCACAAAGCCGCTCTACTTCTAAAACATGATACTGGGTATGCAACCAACTAAGTAGAGCAATAAAGAGATATGGTATAGGTGCTAGGCTCAACATATATCATGCAAGATAAACAACAATGAAAGAGTGAAGGGAATGTCACCGAGCGTGCACCACTGTACCGACTTCGGGTCGAAGTACCCACCTGTACGTATGCGGTACTGGTCTTCCGACTGTGGAGGAAGTATCAATTGGACCTACGAAGGGTCCAACGAGTTAGCATCCAACCCATAAACTCACAATCCCTACATGAAAACCTACGGGAATCAGTTTCCTAAACCGATTGCCGTAATATGCCGGAAGTCCCGAAAATCGCACTGGGACTTCGCCGGGACCCACGAACTGTCCTGAAACTCACCGACTCGTGCTACGAGTCACCCGCTGCCACTAAGCTCAACTATTCGTGTGACTTGGAAGCGAACGCACCTCCTCACATCGAAACGATTATCGTCGGATAATCGTTCTGATCCGGATTCTCGGAAGTGTCAAATTCGACACCGGAACCCACCGTCGCTCACTCGTCGTTTCTGAACCCTCGAAACGACACAAGTGACCAGTCAACAAGGCTCAGCGACAACACAAATTAACCGTGAGGCACTGTCGGAATAATTCCGAACCGAAATTGCATTTTGTCAGCGGATTTCGCCGAAAAAATGCACTGAAAATCAACTTTCGATTTCCAAAAAGGCCTGGGGCCTTAGATAACCAGTCCAGAGGTCACCTGCTGCCCGCACACGCTGCCAACAGCAACCACAAAATAGACAATTGCATAAAAACCCGTGCGACTAACATAAAATCAAATCATTTTATGTGATTTTTGAGATTTTACGGCCCGTCAGCGCAAACTGAGGATTTTCTGACCAGGCCGAGACACCCGCTGTCAGGTCTCGACATGACAGAGGCCATGCTCACACTTCGGAGCACGGCCGGCCACTGTGGCGAGTGCACGAGTGACGCGAAGTTTAGCGAAACAGCACGCACAGCGCCTACACCGCATTTAACATGCAAACCGGGGCATCGTTGACCCCAACGGAGGTGAGCACGATGTTCAGCACGGATCATGGATCATCGTGTTCACTTTCAGAAGTGTCGGGGTGTCTCCGGATCACCGAAAAAGCGACTAGAACTCGAAACAGTGCACAGAATGCTACTTAATGCTTACTGGAGCTAGTTGGAGCCCGGGGGTGGCCGGTGGTGGCCAGACGGCAGGCGGGCCGGCCAGAGGCAGGTGCGGCCGGTCAGTGGGGGCCGGGGCTCGCACTGGCCGGCGGCAGGAAGTGGCCGGTGGCGCGGTGGAGCAGCACACTGCCAAGCGGCTCGGCTCCGGTTCGATAGGCAACAGTGGTCGGGCAGCGGCCGGGGGAGTGCCGGGGCGACAGCGGCACGTCACCGAGAGCCGAGGGAGGGCGGCGGGCTCGACGATGAGCCCCGGCGGTACGCGGAGGTCGAGATAGCTCGGCCTCAGCCCGAGCTCGTGCTGGGCGCCCGCAACGAGCTGGGCGGTGGCCGGTGGCTCACGGGGATGACGAGGGCGGCGTGAGGAAGGCCGCCGGAGGTCTAGGAGGGCGGTGATATTAGTCCCGAGCGGCGGCGGCGTGAGGAGAGGGAGATCTGGCAGCCTCGGCAAGATTTGCTCGAGTTTGGCAGCAACTTGCTAGGGCGGCGAGGATGGTGGCCGGGGTCGAGGCCTGCTGTAATGGTGTAACATACTGAACTTTTACAAATTGCAAGGTTCTAGTGTAAGAATAGTATTTTAATCTATTCGGTATGTTTTGAGGGTTACTTGTATGGTACCTGCCTGTTCTGGAGCTTATTGGACGCGAGAATAGGCTTTCGGCATCGAAATATGCAAACTGCAGATTTTAGGGGCTAGAGTACCGGTACGACATCGGCCGAGTACCAGTACGCCGCAGTCTGGAAGCTTGACCGAGGCTCGGGTTGAGCAGGATTTTGTACTTGGTACCGGTACTCCTTCCCGTGTACCGGTACGCAGTGGAAAAAACTGCAGCTCGTGCAGTTTGTAAATTTTGAAGGTTGAGGGGCTTGAGTGGATATTGTTACAACATGTTTATATACCCCTTCACCCCATTTGTTCCTTAGCTGGCTGAGGCTTGAGAGAGGGACTAGAGGTGGGTTTTTCTCTCATTCTCTCTAGATTTTCTCCTCTAATCTCTTGGATTTTTGAGGATTGATCTCTTTTTTCTTCTTCTTCTCCACGGTTGCTTGCTTTTTGGAGTTTGGAGGTAATGAGAGGAGCTTGTGGATGGTTCAAACTTCGACCTTAACACATGATGGCTCAAGTTGAAGCTTGTTTTGAGGTTAGAACACTTCTCTTAACCTTTATTTGTGAGATTTGCATGAGATTTGAGATTAAACCTAGTTTTTGGAAAACTAGGGTTTATTTTGGGGTTTTTCTATTATGAGCTTTTGGGATGGAATTGATGAGTGTAGAACACTCTTATAGGTTGGATTTGAAGCTTTCTAGCTTCGATTCAGACTTTGGACAAGATCTTCTTGGTCTAAGGTATTTTTTCACCTTATTATGTGTGTAATTTTCGAAGTTGTCATTTTGAAATTTTTAACCTTTTAGAATTTCTCTTAAGGTGTTAGAAGTTCGGTGGACAACTTCGTTTGAAGGAACGAGAGCGTTCCGAGGTGATCCGATAGGTTTGACCTCAGCGAAATAGGTGAAATCCCTTTATGTTTCCTATGATGTTATAGGACCTAATTGTTGCATAATCATGTTATTTATGCCATGATAGAATTTTAGAATGTTTGAAAGACACATGTTATGTATAACATAATTGCGTACTCTATATAGTAGGGGGTTATGGTAATGACATGCATATTATGTCCAATGTTGTGTTAATTTCTCTTATGCATATTCGAACAAGTATGTTAGAGATGAATGATATTGACATATGAGATGCTTCATGACTAGGGGAATTAGAGGAACTAGATCTTGAAAGCTAAACTTATGCTTGTTTTAGACAATGAAAATTATGATCTATTGTATGATAGTGGCAAGATGTAAAACTGTATGCTCTCAAATTAGATGCATAACTTTTGTGGGCATTATGATATGGCACTTGGCCTTTAGACCTATAAATGCAATTCCGTGTTTTAGACACGATGAGATGATGGATGCAATTCCGCGTTTTAGACACCATGAGATGATAGATGCAATTCCATATTTTAGACACGATGATGGATATGAATTGATTATTTGATACCCAAATGTAGTAAAGCTTTTTGGCATACTTTATTTAGTAAAGATATTTGACATACTTCATTTAGTAAAGATATTTGACATACTCTTTGTAGTAAAGCATGTTGTAGTATGTATTGTATAGATAAATGAAAACTAATCATTTGTATAGTAATCTTATACTCCATGTAGTAGAGGTTCATGTAGTAAAGCATAAGCATGATACATACTATGATTTCGTAGATATCCTTATGTTATACCAATGATGACATTGTAAATCGATCATTTTACACTGTAGTGGACTTAGAACACGTTGGTTTATGGGTGTAGCCCGTTAGTTTTATAAATGAGACCTTCAACCATTCTTTATAAGATAACGAAAGATGGATATTACTGTACCTGAGACAAGTTGCATGTTGGTAGGAACAATAATGTCATAAAGAGGCATTTAACTTAGTAAACGGTTAAACCTGTACACTATGACATAGAACTAGACCTTTGAGTTGCTAGTATTTATACCATGTTTGAGACATGACGATCGTGTACTTGAGATAATGATCACGCTTGCTTGCCATTGTGCTCATTCGCACATGCTTGTGAGGGTCGCTCCCCACAAGCCGGCACTCCGGAGATAGCCAACGCGACACAAGCTCGCCCGTGCAGGATTGGGCGTCGAAATGGAATGCCGTGGGGGAGGCTCATTCCTAGAGTGGGAATGTTGACTACTACGGGGCCATTAGGCACGGCGCAGGCCGGACAACACTCGTGTAAGTTCAGATGGATTGAACTATGATATTCAAAGTTAATTGAACTTGACATAGTAGATAGACACACTAGTAGGTCATTACTTTTGTGACATTAGTTGATATATTCATAGTAGTGGGACATTCATATGAATTATTGTTTGCATTGACAACCTTAGTTGTAGCAAACTTACACTCTTGTTGGATACTATGGTACTGTAGCTATATGATGACATTAGCTAGTGAAAATTAATGAAAGATTTACTCAATCTGTGACATATAGTTTAAAGATAGAAAAGCATATATGAATTCATATATAAGTGTTTGTGCATGTGATAGTGTAGAATAAGCTTACATGCTAATTGACATTTCATATAGAGGCATGATATAGTTGAGGTTACTTTAATATTTGTTGCATTTACTTTTCACATTTCTATATCATATCTATGCCTCAGGTAGCCTAGTGGTGTATTTCGCTGAGGTCGGTGATTTGCCCACTGGAAACTATTGATTAATAGTTCTCACGCCCTCTGTTTTGTTGATGTTTTTCAGAGCATTCCGCAGCGGGAAAGGCTAGGGATCGTGGCAAGGGAGGCAACAACTAGCTAGAGCCCAGCGATGTGTGATAGATGAGCCCACAAATTATGAATTTGATTTAGTTCAGTGGATTCTATTGTACTCTATTTGAGATTACGCGATTTATGTTGTACTCTTGATTGGGTTATTGTAATATCGAGATTTTAGTTACAGAATTTTTGTAGCTAGCTGTTATTATGTTCTCGTTCTGATTACCATGTTTAGGCTGGATTATACTTTTGCTCTCTTTGATTGTTGTAGATGCCTTGTGTACATTGTTGTTTGGTGTGCACGGCGGGTCTGGGCACGCACCCGGCGGGCTTTCGCTGCAGCCCAGGGCGTGACAAATGGAGCTCGAGGGTATGGGGCCACCCTGGCATCAGCACAAGCAGAAATGAAGGGCGGTGACGCTGGGAACTATGGAGGAGAGGGAACGTCGGCTTTGTCAGCAACCGGAGTCGCTCGCCGGTGGCCGGGGTGCACGCACGGTTATGGCAGGGACAAGCTGGTGACGGCTAGAGTTAGCTAAGCTGAGGGAAGTCCAAGAGCTAGGGTTTCCTCCATGAAACCCTAGTTGCAACTATATATATCATGAGCTCTTTTTGCAAAAAGATCCCCCCGAAGCTGATTATTTTCAGCCTAGACCCTGCCAGCGCGTGTATCTTGCGCGTATGCATCTCGACATTCAAAATCATGCAAAACGGTACATAAAACATTGGGTTTTCTCAGATTTTCCATTTTGCCAATTTCAACCCCCCAACAAACATTTCGCAATTCCCGGAGATTCGGCCGTCGGATTTTCGATCGGATCGCGCCAACGCGTTCAGCATGACTGGGGCATTGAATTTACGATTTCGTTTCGTCCAATTTGGTCGCCGATTTGCGACGAAACTAACCCTCTCTGCGATTCACATTGTAACCCCCCCCTACATATATATATATATATAAAATTTGAATTTAAAAATTCTAAATCCGAATTTTCTTTATTAATCAAATCTTGGATATTATAATGCTCCAGCACCGCCATCGCCGCCTCCCGCCGCCGGCTAGCGTGAGCGCCGGCCTCCCCTGGCCGGCAGGACCTGGTTGCCGCCGGCAGCACCTGGTTGCCGCCGGCGCCCCCGCCGTAGGAGCCCCCTGCTGGCCGGACCCGAGCCGGGCTCCTCTTTGACAGTGCGGCTAGGGCATCGTTGCCCGCCGTCGCCGCCGCCTCCCGTCGCCGGCCGACGCGCGCCCTGACGTGCCCACACCGCCCGCATCCACCTGCCGCCGGTGCTCCCGCCGCCCGGCAACCGTCGGCCATACCCGAGCCTCCACCTTGCCCGGTAAGCTTTTAGTAAGCTGTCTGCGCACTATTTGCTATTCGGATCTCTGTTCTAGCAACTCGGGGCTGTTCCAATGCTTCCGGAGGTGAGCATGGTGATCGTCGGTTAGTGCTGATCACAATGCTCACCTCATTTAGGGTCAACGAGCCCTGGATGAGTGAATTAGCAGCATCTTAGGTTCAGTGCGTAGGGTTCGCGAAACTTCGGGTCGCTCCCGTGCCTCCCACAGTGGACGGTTGTGCTCTGAATTATGAGCACGGCCTCTGGCACGTCAAGACCTATCAGCATGTGTCTCCGCTTGCATTGTCGAGCCGTAAAACTCCAAAAATCACATAAAATAATGTGATTTTATATTATCACAGGGACTTATATGTAATTGTGCACTTCGTAGCTGTTGTGGGCAGTGTGTGCGGCAGCGGATGACCTCTGGACTAGTTGTCCAAGGTTCGAGGCCTTTTGGAAATCGAATGTCAATTTCTTGTGCGTTTTTCTGTAAAATTCGCTGGAAAAATGCGGTTTCGGTTCGAATTTTATCCAACGGTGTTAGAATGCCCTATGTTTGGTCGTTGAGCCTTATTGGCTGGTTACTCTCATCGTTCCAAGGGTTCGGAGCCGACGGGTGAGCGACGGTAGGTTCCGGTGTCAAAATTGACACTGCCGGTAACCCAGATCCGAACAATTATCCGGCGATAATTATTTGTTTTGTAATCTTGTGTTTGCTGCCAAGACGTCCAAATCGATGTGTTTTGTGGCAGCAGGTGACTCGTGGGCGAGTCGGTGAGTCCCGGGATACTTCGTAGGTCCCGGCGGAGTCCCGATGCGATTTTCGAGACTTCTGGCGAGTTACGATAATCAGTGTTGGGAAACCGATTTTCGTGGATTTACTGGTAAGAATTTGAATTTGTGTTTTATATACGTGGGTTGGATTCTAACTCGGTGGACCCTCCGTAGGTCCGGTTGACGCTCTTCTACAAACGGGAGATAGGTGCTATGTACGTACAGGTGGGTACTTTGACTTGATGTCAGTACAGTGGTGCACGCTCGGTGACATTGTAAGGTACCAGACTTCTAAAATTATGAAGTTACGGTGTACATTTGGTTGGAAAGCCATTTGAATGGTTCCGATGAAGTTCAGTGAAGTTCGAGAGTATTCGGGCGTTTCAGTGCGCGTAGGCGCGAAAACAGAACCCAAAAGGCTATGTTGGACCGAGAACTAAATCTGACATTAGCGTGGATGAAAAGAGGATTTAAATACGTTCGAAAATATGTTTTGAGAGTCTCAGTTCGATTTGAAAAGAATCAGATGCCAAACGAGTGAAAATGAGCGAAAACGGACCCCAAAACTGAAAATGCTGAAAATTTGGCTAAGTCTGAAAATGCTATTTTTTGGGACCTACGCCGCACCAGAAAATGGCTGTGCACAACTTACATTGTTCAGGGACCTTTGTGCAAATGTGGGGAGTGTATAGAAAAGGGTTTGAGCTCATTGC
The DNA here is from genome assembly GCF_001540865.1 of Ananas comosus. Taxonomy (NCBI): domain Eukaryota; kingdom Viridiplantae; phylum Streptophyta; class Magnoliopsida; order Poales; family Bromeliaceae; genus Ananas; species Ananas comosus. Next base: position 21,104 of record NW_017890611.1, read on the forward strand.
TCCTCTTCTCCCTCACATTTGCAATCAAATATCTCTCCATCTCTCTCTCTAAACTCTCTCTCTCTCTCTCTCATCAAGGAGGGCAAGAGGAGGAGGATTTGGTGGAGAAGAAGCAAAGAAGTTGGAGCTTCACCATCTTCATCTTCTTCCTTGGGTTGGAGCTTGCACATAGAGGTAAGCTTGATGCTTATTAATGGTAGATCTCTAGAGCGTGAATCTCTTGCTCTATAATTGGTTTTAGTGAACCCCTTTCATGCTAAATAGATGATCAAAGCTTGAATCTATAGATTTAATGGTGGGTTTTGCAATAATAGCAAACCTAGGGTTCAAAATGGGGTTTTGCTAGATGCTTGGATTTGATCTCAATTGACCCTCTGTAAACCTAATTGCTAGGTGTACTAACGCGTTGGCGAAGTCGGTTCGGCGATTCGTCAAGCCTGTGCAAAAATATGGAAGAAAATGCCCGTTGAGGTACAGATTGCCGCAGCACGCGGCATAGGCGTCCTAAAATCATGAAATCGGAATCGTGGGCTCGTGGCATCACCTAAAGGTGGCGGGTGTCCATCCCAAAGCAACTGGGCTTCCTTCTATGTCCGAGTTAGAATTGTTGATCATGTTTCATATATTATTCTTATGCACTATAGGATGATTGTTGTAGTTGCATTTCTACTTCCTTGCATGCATGTCTAGTAGTGTAGCATTGTGGGCTCGACACTTAAACCTAGAATGCATGAGGATTGGGTCGGGTGACATGAGATCCTATAGTGATAAGAATATAGTGAACTTGAACTTGGTAATGAGAACCAATGGATTGTGAACTAGTGTAATGAAAACACTTGGAACTTGGACGAGTGGCATGTAAACAAGGTTAATAACATGACGAGTGGCATCAGAACCTAGTGTAATAGAAACACTTAAGGCATTGAGCATAGGGAATAGGTGAGTTTCCCTAGTTGTGGCATATTGCATGAGAATTTGGTGTAGTTGACACTACGGCATTGAACATAGGGATAGGTGGATTTTCCTAGTTATGATGTGCATGAGAACCTAACGTATTGTTGTTGTTAACCCTAGTTGACAGGGTATCCTCGGTAGGCGAGGATTGGATCATACTCACAAGTCTATTTTGAGCTTGTGGTGGTCGCTCTACACAAGCAGTGCACTCCGGAGTTGTCACACGAGCGGGGTAGCTCACCGGGTGGGATACGAGCGGGGTAGCTCCTCACCTATGGACTGGGATGTGAGTTGGGGTGAAGAGTGGAGTAGCTCTTCTCCTATGAGATTTGGAATCTGAGTAAGGTGATGAGCGGGGTAGCTCTTCACCTATGGCCTTTGAGATGTGAGACAGGTGAGAAAAGAGCGGGGTAGCTCCTCACCTGTGAGAATTGAGATATCAGTCGGGGCGAAGAGCGGGGTAGCTCTTCACCTCTTCACCTACTAGATTTGTAGTGTGAGTACTCATGAGATTTGAGATCTTAGGCGGGGTAGCCTAGTGGATTGGGTAATGAACATGAATAGCACAAGTGGAATTGTATTCATACCATGATTAGACATAGTATATGTTAGCGGATTGCATGACTATGTTGTATTTATGTTCATGACATTGTTGAAGCATACTAGCATGATAGTAGGCTTGTTGCTAGATGACATTCCATGCATTGCTTGCATTTGATGGCATAGTAGAGTATAGTTGCAGTTTTATTTCTATCTATCTATCTATTTATCTGTGCCAGCTTAGACCTAGTGGGAAGATCGGTGGAGTCGGCGGCTGAACCCACCGGAAACTATATTTATATAGTTCTCACCCCACTTTGTTGCAGGGCAGAGTGCGAGCGTTCCGGGGAAGGATCACGGTAAGGGCGTAGCGCCCTAGCTAGCTAGTAGAGCATTCCTATTTGTACTAGAGCACCCTCGTGTGCATGTTTATAGACATGATGTATTTTGGATAGCTAGCATTATATATGTGAGATGATCATGTATTTATTTTTGGGAGATGAAAACGTAAATCAAATCAATGTAAATGTTGAATGTCAAATGTGATGTAATAGCTAGATGTATCTCTCTTTACTTCACTTATATGTTGCTTGTGATTCTTGCTCTTAATTGTATAACACTTGTGATGCTTCGTCTTGATCATGTATGTTGTTGAGTTTATCCTGGGCAAACTCTTGTACATGATTGCTGTTGTTTAGCCTTGGGCGGACAGGAGAGGCACTATCCCTACGGCGTCTGTTCGACGCGCCCGAACCGAACCAAATGGGTTGCGGTCTCGGGACGTGACAGACATCCTCACTTTTCCTTTCCTTCTATTACCTTGCATATCATGTTATGAGCCTAGCACCCTTTGACTTCGTACTTACTGTTCTACTTGGTTACTTTTCATATTTATCATCATGATTTAGAAGTAGAGTGGACTATCTGTGGTGACCTATTCGATCGGTTCAATGACTCATGTCGTTTGATGACCTATGAGGTCGATATACCTTGAGGGGTAGGATTGTTGGCTAGTTGCCGACGGATGATTATAGATTACACTGATCCATGATTTGACATGTATGTGATCTAGTCGGTCGGTTTCGTGACTCTTGTCGTCTGATGACCTATGAGGTCGGTGTACCCTGAGGGTAGGATTGTCGGCTAGTGGCTGACGGCTAGTTCTGGATTATACCGATACATGACGTGACATTCTTGTGACCTATTGGTTGGTTCTTGTGCATATATGTTAGTTGACGTTGAGTGGTCGATACTTGCATACCTTCGGAAGGATGTTGAGTTGTTCCATCCTAATTGACCTGAGTGGTCGATACTTGTGTTCCTTACGGTTTGATGACCTATTGGTCGGTGTGCCCCCGAAGGGCGATGATTGTCGGCTAGTTGCCGCCGGTTGGCTATTGAGCATATCAGTATCGATCGCCACATACTCACTCGCATTTCACGAACACTAGAGGTCTGATCCACTGCGTCCCGATGTTCTTTTTTGGAAAAGTGGTCGTGCATCCGACTCGTGAGTCCAGCGGCTTAGGCTGGGTTATATGCAGGTAGAGTGGCAGTGGCATAGGCTTGAGGTCTGCGGACCGTCATGCCAGGTTTTTTATTGGAATTTTTGGGACTGATCGTCGGGTTGATGCATACCTGCCCTTTGTTCTGTATTACAGTAGCGGCTAGTTATATTCCTATGTACTGTTGTTTACCCATGCATCATTACTACTGTAGCACACTGGACCTTTGCAAATTGCGAGGTTCGAGTGTTTGCACAGTATCCTGAGCTTTTTCAGACTTTCTGGTGGGTCGTTGATGTTAGGTCCTATGTGTTGGCAAGTTTCGTGGGTCGAGTCGGAGTCTTGAAGAAGTTCGGAGCGGAGTATTGAAGATCGAAGAATCCAAGACTTCGAAGAATCGGAAAGGACGCAAAACACGCAAAACTTGAATCACGATGCGTAGTTAAGTTTTAAATCTTGTTTATGGTGATTCATACTTATTTATAGATCTTAGAATCATATTTTCAAGTTGTAATTGATTAGAAAGTTTCTAAGAGCTTGTAAAACCCGAAACAATGCATTTTCAGCGAAAATTGCATTGTTGTACCGGTACAAGGGTTTTCTGTCCAGGGTACAGCCATCAGCGTTGCGCAGAGAAGTTTGATGGTTGTTCCGGTACAAGCTTCACGCTGTACCGGTACAAGCCCTGTTCCGGAACAAGCTGAAGCTATCCAGGGTACAGGAGCTTCGCAGAAAAATCTTCCGTCATGGTGTACCCTGGACAGCTTTTCTTGTTCCAGTACAAGGTGCTGATTTTGGAAAGAAACTTTCTAATCCTATTCTGTTTTGATTCTAAAGTCTATAAATAAGCTAGA
>NW_017890611.1:24976-41037 GCF_001540865.1 Ananas comosus
TCGCATTAAAAATAGAGTTTTTCATGTTGAAAGTAGATTTTATCACATTTAAAAAAAATTTTGTCACATTGAAATAGAATTGTCACGTTAAAGTAGAAGGAAAAAGAAGATATTAAAAACCAGAAAGGACACCTTTTTATATAAAAAATAAAAATAAAAAATAATAAGAATAAAAAAAAGAAATATTAAAAAAAACAGTACTGGAGAGGGAACGGGGGATAGCGTCGGTAGCAGGAATGGCCTCACATTAATAAAAGAGGGAGAAGGAGAGACTGCACGAAGAACCGGGGCTCTTCGTGAAGGATCAGAAGCAGTGGTCGCTGCCACCACCCCTTCTGAACACCTCCTCCCAGTCTCTCCCTTTTTTTTTTTTCTCCCACCGCCGCGCCGGAGCCGTCCCAACCTCCACTCCTCCCGCTCCGCACGTGCCCGCTCCTGTACTCTCCGTCTCCACCCTACCCCCCGGCAAATGCGGAGGCGGAGACGGCTGAAGAAGCCGCTCTTTTTTTTTGCGTTCTTTTTTTTTTTCCTGTCCTTTTCTATATTCCCATAAAACCATTCAAACAACTTTTAAGCCTGATTTAGACGTTTTAACTTTTTCTACCGAGTCAAAACGTTTTCGAATTTTGAACACCTAAAAAATATGTTTAACCGGATCAAATATTCAGTTTATACATAAAAGAAAAAAAAAAAAATTGTTTTTCTATTTAAATCAACCAACGAAAAAAACAAAACCAAAAAACATAATAGGAAAACAGAGTAGAACACGACTTGCGAAAACTGAAGAAAGCTCTTGTTCTATAGCCATTACTTAAGTTATTTCAAATTTAGTAGAGCTACGTTTGACAATCAGTTAAACATTTATTTAGAAAAGAGAGCGAAAACAAACGAAGAGATTTAACGTATTAAGGAACTGATGATTAAAACTCAAAAACTAAACATTCGTGTTTTTAAGTCTTGATCACTTTCTAGTAGATCTCCACTTAGCTTTCGAATAGTAGAGCTACGTTTGACAATCAGTTAAACATTTACTTAGAAAAGAGAGCGAAAACAAACGAAGAGATTTAACGTATTAAGGAACTGATGATTAAAACTCAAAAACTAAACATTCGTGTTTTTAAGTCTTGATCACTTTCTAGTAGATCTCCACTTAGCTTTCGAATAGTAGAGCTACGTTTGACAATCAGTTAAACATTTACTTAGAAAAGAGAGCGAAAACAAACGAAGAGATTTAACGTATTAAAGAGCTGATGATTAAAACTCAAAAACTAAACATGCGTGTTTTTCAGTCTTGATCACTTTCTAGTAGATCTCCACTTAGCTTTCGAATAGTAGAGCTACGTTTGACAATCAGTTAAACATTTACTTAGAAAAGAGAGCGAAAACAAACGAAGAGATTTAACGTATTAAAGAGCTGATGATTAAAACTCAAAAACTAAACATGCGTGTTTTTCAGTCTTGATCACTTTCTAGTAGATCTCCACTTAGCTTTCGAATATTTACATAAATTCTACTTAATAAAGTGATGAATTATTTTTTTTACTAAAGAAACAAAAGAATAAGAATAATGGCTTGATCGTTTTCTAATCGATCGTTACTTAGGCTTCAGATATTTTAGATATAATCTACTCAACAAAGTGGTGGACTTATTTTTTCACTCAGAAAACAAAAAGTAAAAATAATGGAATAAAAGATAATAATTAAATAATTTTAACTAAACCTACGTATCAACAAAGAAAGAAGTATCATAAAATATCTTGTTAATTACGACAACAAATTATTTTACGGAAATTCTTTAAATAGTTATTAAATAAATATATAATGTACGAAAAACTTAGATTACACACTCGAAGTATAATGTCAAAAGGAAAAGAAGCACAACCAATACGGTAGTAAAATGTACAATGTTAAGATTTCGTGATTTACTCTACTTTACATAATACATAGTAGTTATACTATAGCTGGTGTCGTTAATTGTTACAATGAGTTTTACCAGTCTAGTTTTCGATAAACGATCAAGTTATGTAGAAGTTGAGTTTAGTCGTATAATCCCTCGATTTTTTTTTTTCCTTTTTTATATGTTTTTATAGGGAACTCCAAATCAAGAAGCATTTCTCAGCAGATTATCAAGTTTAACTGGGGTGAGGAGTTAGTTTCAATGTTTTATGTGTAAGGATTTCTTTGTATAAAAGAGTAGGCAAAAACTATTAACTCGTACTCCTAAGCTTCTTAATTAAAACAATAAAAAAAAATTACATTATCTTTTTATAGAACACGAAACTTCAAGATATTTTAATATATGTTTTGTACTGGGTTTACTTACATATGATCATTCAAGTTAACTTCTCTCTTTAAACAACTTGACGAAGTATTTCAAATCTTTCGCCTTAACGTTTTTAACTTTTTCAAGTCTACAAACAAACGATGTCTCGATTTAAAGTCCGTGTAAAGGGGGGGGTTTTGTCGTCAGTTCGTTGACATGTTAAAAGACCGTTTAACTACTTTGAGTCTTACTGGTTTAGTTGTCGTCAAGTTTTGTTGCTGCTGTTGTTGCTGCTGCTGCTGTTGTTGTTGTTGTTGTAGTAGTAATAGTATTTATTATCTTTTACGAAGTCCAAGAATGCTCATGGGGGTGTTGTCCATCAGATATGGTGTATTTGGTTAGGTGCGAACCTGTTTAGTCGAAAGATTTTACCGTCGTATGTATCCCACGGCATCTTCGTATGCCTCACGTCTTTCCCCTTTTTTTGGGTCTTTTCCCTCTTTCACCGGCTGACTAATAGACCAACGTTCTGTTAGCGTCGAACTTTACTTCAAGATATGGTGAGGTTTTTCTTTTTTTTTGAGTGTATAAAGACTTTTAAAGGTCCTATTTTGGTACAAAAACAAAACTATTGGACGGTACGGGGTTTAGTTTCCCCGTAAATAATATTATTCGTGTGTTTAGTTCACGAAGTTTTACTCCTCCTCTATGCGACTCTCGTATAATAATATAGTAAATAGACTGTTACAAAAATAGCATACCCCATGTATTGGACCCTCTGAGGCATCTGGAAGTGTTCGGGGTCTATAAGTTTTTGTCAAATTATGCTATACATTTGTTCTAATCATGTTGTAGCGTTCAGGAATGTGACGTAGTCCGATTAATAAATAGGTACCGTCAAACTTACCATTTATTTTAATCTTTACGATTAAGGTAACGTTCCATACACGGTCTGGGACGGAATTCAAAATTTGTCTTCTGCTGAATAACATATAACGAGCGTCGGTTCGTGGGTGCGAGGTCTCTACCACATGGACGTTATAATTGTTTACGTCCGTACCAGGTACAGCCTTCACTTCCTGGTTTGGTCCCTTTTTATGGACAGTGTAAGTCTTGGTATTATTTTATACTAGGCTCTCTAACGAATCCTGTCAGACGTACCGTACGTCTGTCTGTATACATTCTATTTAAATTATTATCTTCTATTAATTAAGGGTTGGTTTTGTATTATAAGTTCTACTAATAAACTGACAAACTTTCACTTGAATGAATAAATGAAGTCTACAGTTAATCTTCTAGTATATAAATCGTCCCGATCTTCTAAACGTACTGCCTTGTGGCTGTACACAAGAAGTAAAAGGAGATTCGTTCGTTTTATTAAATTGATTTAACGGTGACTTAGAAAAAATATTACTATCTCTAACCTACTAATGTCATGTCGGATGTTTACACAAAAGACAAGACTAGTAACTTCAATATAAATCATGACTGCCATGGACATTTTCTAATCCAGCTTTCGATCTACGAACTTGAAACTTCTTGGAAAAGACCCAGGTCAACGGGTGATTTCATTACGGGTGATTTCATTGAACTACCTTGTCGTCTATCAAGATTGGAGGGACAGGTAAGGAGTAACCCGAAGTTGAGCTACCCGAAGAGTTATCGACGTCGGAGATGTGTTTGGTATACAAACATGAGCAGTAGGGGTTTTAGACGGTACCGGAATCGAAAGAACAGGGTCCCTAAGGTATGTTGACGTCTTTTCGTATCTTCGATATATTATACGTTTGTGCAAAAAACTTCAAAACACCAAGTAAAGCATCAAATAAGGGTGATCTTTTCAAAGAACTGTCAATATGACTTCTTACCGACGTGTAGATGACCAAACCTAACTTGACTTGACTTTATTAAAGCAAACCAAGTCAAACAAATACGACAAACCTACTCTTTGAGGTGAACCCAATTATCATAGTTTCAAAATCCACTGTTTATATTCTTATTAGTTAGAATAGGAACAGAAAGTAGATTGTCATACCAATTATACTTATTTTGATAGTATTTATACCAATTAGGCCAAATACGTCAAGAGTTAAGTGTTTTTGGATTGGTTCAGTTGAATGACATTTTGATTTTACTGAACCAAGTTACCAAACCAAACCTGTCTTATCACGTGACGGGACCATCCTTCGTTTATACTGATTAGCTTGTCTGGACGTAGACCTTCGGGCAGAAAGGAGTTTTGTTTACAAGAAAAGAAAAGTACCAGGTTTTAACGGTCAAAACGACCACACGAGTCTATTTAAAACAGATGGACACCTTTCCCTTTAGAGGTCCTAATTTACTAGACGTTGTAAACATAATTAAAGTTACTGAGACAAAAATGAATGAAGTCTAAGTTTTTGATGACGTAGAGGAACAAGTCACTTTGCGAAGGAAAGGACGTTCAATAGTTCCATTAGGTCTCAGAGGTTAGGAAGATGAGCATGAAGTGATTTTGTAATTGAGCTTTATTCCTAGTTTTCTTAATACAATATATTCTACTTCATGGTTGATCGGTTTGTTTTCCGTAGATGTGAAGTCGTTTCGGTTATTTGACTTCATTGTCTCAATCCGGTTATTATTCAAAAAAGAAAAAAAAGAAAAATTTCAATCCTGTTACGACGATTTTACGATATTTAGGTTGATTTTATATATTAAAAGTTTTGTGCAATGTTCATCCTGGTATTGGCGAGTAAAGGAAGTTAATCGAGTGGTAAGGGGGGAGAGAGAGGGGAAAAGAAGACGAGAGAAGGGCGAAAATTTGACGAAAATTTCGATTATATATAGTCGATGTACCCCTTCCCCCCGAAATGAGGAACTGAGAAGGAAATCTCCGGGTAGGGAGAATTGAAAAAACCGAGGGTATGTAATCGGCGAGCTTGTAAAAAGCTTGCCATGAAAATAGTGGCCAACCAACACTAGGCCACTTAGTAACTAGTTCTACATGTCCTTCGTTTCATACGCGATCAGATTAACCTAGTAGACTAGGTGAAATGTTGGTGTGTTGATCTTCGGAGAATTCTTAGTGCCTGTTTCTTTATATATATAGAGTCTAAAGATTGTATAAATCCTTAATGTAACTAATATACCTGTTAAGTACGTCTACGTTAATTGACTTAGTATTTACCTTTTGAACAGGTAAGTATTATTTTAGATTTGATAAACGATTTGTATGATAAAGGTTTTCCTCTTGTCTGTAGCAACGTAGGGTCGAAATAGCCAAATAGTTATTTACATTTAGTCGTACATATCTACAATGTCGTTTGGTAACCATTCTTGTTGATCTTTGCATTGCAATTGTACTGTGTTGATAGCCCGCAACTTCTTGTCTGGACTATAGTCTTTGTTTCTTCATACACACCATACGTTTACACTTACTTTTACAGAAGGGAAGACATAATCATAAAGAATATGCACTACAGTCGTAATCTAGAGGAGGTCCAGGTTCACATTGGGAATCTGCTTTAAGTATTGACGTTAATGTCTTCAACCTGAATGATTGAGTACGTCTCTTTACTTTACTTTCTTATATGAGAAGTAAGCAGTATTTAAGGTTCAACCTGTTACAATAAATGACGTGGTCATGTCTGGATAAACCGGTCTAGAATTCTAGAAGAAGTCTACCAAACTCCTAATCTAGATGCTTTCGAGATGACCTCCACTGACAACCTTTACCTCCGCCCAGTCACAGTTACGAGGTAACGAATAAGGAACGTTTAGGTACAACAAGTTCTCTAGGTTTCAACCTCTTGACTTGTTCGCTTATTCAATTTTTCTTCAAATATCTTTATCTTATTATCTTCCCAATCACTTTTGGAGTATGAACTCCTTTCGTATACCCTTACGGCGGTGCATATCGAAAACCGCCGAACTTCTATCGGATGGCTCTTTTTGTCTATTAATTCAGTCTGTAAATATATTGTTTCGTATAATAATCGTTTTCTTCTTATTTGTAGTGGTGTGTGAAGTTTAAAGACCTGTTCTTGTCTTTAACAGATGTATATTAGTGTAAAAAGTGAACCATTGACTTATTAGTACTGTGGTGTTTTGTTTCCTAGTTATATGTTGTTGGGAGAGTTAATTTTTACGATTAATTTTTCGATTGGTAGTCTCGTGAAAAGGTAAATGTAGGCTGGTGATACCAATTCGATCTCTTTTTTCGTATTCGACAACTACATTTGGATCACAGTGCCTGATTCGCAAAAACGGGCGTTTGTGTACGCCACGGGCGGAAGGAGGAGTTTCTACCCGTTTAGAACGAGGGACAACGATCGGGCTGGAGGCGCAGGATGTTGATTCACACGTTTTCCCTCTTTTCTCTCTCCCCATGTCCAAAAGGGTTTAAATTGGTTTTTTTGATTCATGAGATATAATGAATCTTTTTTTTCCTAATATTGTGAGAGAGACACTAAGTCCTGGTGCGCGGTGGCGGGAGAGTTCCTAACGGTTGGCGTTAGCTAGGCCCGTTGTTCCAGGAGTTGATCGTGAGAGGCGAGCAGAATCGCTGCCCGTTTAGACGACACTTCGACGAGCTCGACAACTGCCTTTCAGCGGTACCGTCGGGGTTGCGATAGGAGATACCGGAGGACGGGGAGGAGGTAGCAGGGGTGTACGACCTCGTCCTTTCTCGTCACAAGAAAACGAGAACTGTGTAGTAGGAGGCTGCTCGGGTACACCAGGAGCTCGCTTCGTCTGAGGGAACGTACCCAGGCGCTGAGGAATGAGAACGGCGTAAACCTGACGAACCCACCAAGGCAGCATTACAGTTATTGCCATCGTAGGTTCCTGCCGTACCGAGGAGGGAACTTAGCTGAAACTATGGTTGACAGTATCTGAATCACTAAAACGAGTGGTTTCGGGTACGTCAAGGACGATTTTCTACCCGTTCGGACGGAGCTAGAACGATCAGGCTTAGAGGCGCGGGAGATCTGATTCACGTCTTTTCTCTTTCGCTCTCTTTCCCTCGTATCTCACTACACTTATCCCAGCCAGGGGAAAGCCCAGATGTTTACGGCAGCTACGGCGTTTGCGTTGTACTCGTACACCGAGCTAGTTAGACCTGTTCCAAGGCCAACTTAACGTGTATAATCAAAGATCTTCATAATTTCCAATACACTAAAACAAAATTTTAGATAAATAAAACCATTCAACTCTAAAATCAAATAAGATAATCCTATCCAACTGTAAATAAACACTCTGAAAAAAAAAGACAATCCTATCCATCTCTAAAATAATACTCTAAAAGATAAGACAAGCCTATCAACGAATCCAACTCGAAAATAAAACTCAAATTGGTAAATAATGATAAAACTCGAATAGGTAGACAATCTTTCGAGAAATTTGTTCGGATACATACCTTACTAATTTTAAATTTTTATTACTTGTACTTATAACAATATATCGATAACTGTACACAAGAGATAAAATGAAGCGTAAATACGCAACTTGTCTCACTCAAGAATTCCTCACTTAGGGAAATACAAGAAGGGACGGCGGACATAGGTAGCAGTGGCGGCAGCGGGTGGTGGTTGTAGTGGAGACGGTGGCGTCGGTGGTAGTGAGCTTGCGGCGGCGGGTCAGTGTTGCAGGACAACGACGGACACCTGTAGTGGTGGCAAAGCGGAAGCGGCGATGATTAACGAGGCGGGTTCGGTGGGGGGCTAGTAAAGCTGCGGTTACTAATTTAGTTTTTGTAGATCGAACAGGTGGTTCGTGATTAGCAAAAAGGAAAAATAGGAAAATAAATAGAATAAAGTTAAGGGAAATAGTAATAGGGAGAGGAGCCGGGAAAAAAGAATTTATTAGTAGGAAACGAAAGACAGGTATCTACCATGGGTTCCCTCTCCGAACCTAGGCTAACTAATTCTTACCCGCCAGGATAAAGTCAAACCTCTATGATTATAGCGGATATCTCATAACTGTCCAATTTAATTCGTAGGAGTTAAAGAATTCATTAAAATCGAAGTGTAATAGATAGCCCAGCAAGATAAAAAGAAATAAGATCTTGATAACAAAAACACTCAAGCCTTACACCCAGGGTGACACAGCGTAAGCTGAACGTAATCTCTTGGAAAGTTATGATCCTAAACTAACGTAGGTTATAAAGTACAAATGCGAGTAGGACGTAATCTCTCTCACATAATATATTAAAGGAAAAGATTCATCATCTCATGAATCAAAAACATCTTGGAGATAGTAAGAGAGAGCAAAAGAGAAAGAACATGAATGAGAAACTCCCGTGTCTCCAGGCTTGATCATTCTAACTCCGTCCGAACGAATAAAAGCTCGTCCTTACGTCCGCCGTGTGCCCGAAAACACTCGTTTTAGTGATTCACACACTGCGATCCGATGTGAACTGTTTCTAAACCATGTACACTAAAATAAAAAAGGGTCTCAACTCCCAAGATGTACCAATCTCGGTTTAGATTATTGATGTTTTTCGGTACCGAGAGTGAGGGGGAGGCCATTTTAATCTTTTTGGATAAAGAATCATGGAAGGCAAAGCTAGGATAATTTTTCCCGAAAAAAACGTTTATCGGGGGACTGTTTAAAAAAAAAAATTTAATCGGGACAGTTTTTAAATAAACGTTTTACCGGGAACGGGACGGTACGTTCGCGGTGCAGTCGCGGTGCGACCGTCCCGACCCCGGTCCACACAAATTCAACTTGTACCACTTGGCGAGTGGCACAAGTTTGTGCCACTTACCAAGTGGCACAGGTTCCATAATACGTGTGGGTTCAGTTCCACACTTATTACGTAACCTGTGCCACTAACCAAGTGGCACAAATTTGTGCCACTTATCTAGTGGCACAGATTTGTGCCACTAGGTTAGTGGCACAGGTAAGGTTATGTTTATGGGGCCTGAATCGGTTTTTTACCGATTCAACCCATATGCGTGCCTGAATCGGTTTTTTACCGATTCAACCCATATTCGTAACCAGGTAAGTGGCACAAGAGAAACTTATATGGGGGGGGGGGGCTCGACAGAAGGAGAAGGGGGGTTGAGAGAGAGAGAGAGAGAGAGCGAGAGAAGAAGGAGAACGAGAGAGAGAGAGAGAGTCTGCGGCTGCGGCAGCGGCGGCGGGAAACAGTGGGCTCTACAAAGGGGTGGGAGTAAGAGAGAGATCGGAATCTTCGGGGGTGGAGAGAGAGAGAGATACCGGGTGAGGCGGCGGTCGCCGCTGCGGCCGCGGCGGGAATGGCCCGGCTCTTGTGGGGGGGTGGGGAGAATAAGAGAGATTGGAGAGAGAGAAGGAGAGTGAGAGTGACACAGGTTATGTGCCACTTATCAAGTGGCACAAATGTGTGCCACTTGGTTAGTGGCACAGGTTACATAATAAGTGTGATTATATAACCTGTGCCACTTGGTAAGTGGCACAAACTTGTGCCACTTGCCAAGTGTGGAGCGGGGTCGGTGTGGGCGCACCACGACTGCACCGCGAACGCACCGTCCCGGTCCCGGTAAAAACGTTTATTTAAAAACTGTCCCGATTAAAATTTTTTTTTTTAACAATCCCCCGATAAACGTTTTTTTCAGGATAATTTTTAAATAATAACGTGCCAAAGGAAGGGCATTAGGTTTCACGATTGTATTACAGTCGTGTAGAAAAATTTTTTATATATAAAAAAGAAAGAAAGGAAGTACAGAAAAATCTACAACAATAAAAACATGTTCCTATTTAATCAAGTTCTATAAAAAAAACCAACATTATTTTAGGGTAGACGATCCCTAAACAAAGATCACAAGTTCATCTAAGCCTAGTCTTAAAGAAAATTCCTGTTGCAGAGTACACTAAAATCCAATTTAACTTAAGTATCTTTTTCTTTTCACAAAAAATAAAAGATCTAAAAAAAATTTTTTTTTTGAGAGAGAGATGATAAATCGACTCCTATAGAGGAGAAAAGAGAGAGCAGACATTATATGACTATATGACTTTAAGTCATATAACATGATTTGAAACCGGTTTGCCCTGTTTCACGCCCGTTCTTATCATATACTTTGATAACTTCCTCTTAATAATCCCAAAACCCGCTCAACCTTAACTTAACTCCGTTTTTGATACGCTTTATCTTCAAAGTCTTGGTTTTGACTAGCTTCAGGGGTTATGAAGTCGTATGCGTAGGAACACTCCTTCAGGCTTAGGACCTCTAAAACTAGACCGAGCTTGGGAATCTTTGGCTTGGAGTCTGTTCTTCAGGCCTGGAAGTAGAACGTTTTAATCATCTTCCGAAAGTCCTAGGCTTAGAGGGAGTCCTTCATGTCTGGAATCGACACATTGTCGTTTTTTTCCGAAAGCCCTACGTCTGTATGTTTCCCTACAAGCTTCAAGCCTGATACGGATGGTCGGAGCCTTGAAGGATAACCTTCAAGTCTGAAGGTCGTGAAGCCCTCGTTTAATTTTTCCCTGCACTAAAGAGAAAAAACTCTCTAATTTAACGTTAAAACGTTGGTATAAATTCTGGGGCGTGTTGAGGAACGAGGTAAAAGAGGAGGTTGTTCTCTTCGGAAAAAAAGAGAAAGATTTGGGGTAGAGAGAGAGAGAGAGAGAGAGGGGGTTTGAAGAGATGAAGATTTCTCAAAAAACCTTCTAACCACCCTTCCTTGTGAGATCCTCCACTCCGTTCGAAGATGCTGTTCTCCCTCGTTTTTCTCGTCCCACAATTCCACTCAAGGAATACAAAATTTGATCCCAAACCTTCATTGAATCCTTTTTAGTCTAAAACCGTTTGACATCTTCTTAGATGCGATCTCAAAACCCTCTAAATGTTGAGAGTACTCCAAAATAACTCTAATTACCTCTGGGATCCCTACTTTAACCCCAAAAACAAGGATACCCCAAAGTTTGATTTAATTGGGAACTTTTGAAATTAACTTCCCATCTGATTGTACGGGTTATCGTTTTTAGCTCAAATACTGCTCCTAAGTAGCTATTAGCCACATTATAACCTCCTTATCATATTAACCGAAACCTCATCCTGTTAAGTAGTTGCTGGCTATTACCGAAACCTCGTTTATCATTGCTTGGTTCCACCCACCACGGAAGGTTTCATCAACCTAAAGAAAGATACAGATTTTAAAGGGTAAACCGTTGAATGTACATATTATACCGTTACATAATATCCCACGTAACGATAAAAAGATGAATATGAACCGTACGTATGTGATTTTATTCATCAGTCTGTAGAATAAGAACTCTTAAGTACTGAACGTACGTATTCATGTCTTATGTTGGTTTTAGTGAACCATTCGAATCTTGAACAAACACTGATCATCATCTATGATTAAAGAGTAACTGTATCAACTAAATATTACCCATAATTTGTAATCGTTACAAGAGTGTGTGCTTCTAACCCTAATATACACTTAAACAAATACTGATATGTATAACCTTGTAACACATACATCGTATGAAATATAACAACGTCAACACAAAGAGAAACTTTGTTCGTACGTTCTCTTCCCATCTAGGACTTATAACAGTGGTACCGTACCATCACACAAGAGAACATAATTTCTTGCACTAGCATGAGCGGCTCAGACAGTTTCGAACACCGCCAGCGCTGAGGCGTTCAACATAGGAGGCTTCCACAGTGCTATTGTCCCACGGTTCCGCGTCATCGTTGATGGAAACCCACGATCCCACACCTTCGCTGAGGGCTTGTTTACCGGCTCCACCCACGAGCTCGCATCATCGCTAACGGGTGCTCCGAATTTCTGCGCTCATCCCATGCAATCGGAAAACCAACCAGTAATGCTGCCCGACATCTTTCCTTCTGTGCAACTTGTACAACTCAGGAATAGTAACATAAAATATTTCCCAATTAATGTGTATCGAGGGACATTTGTATTGCTTAACGTTTATATAGGGATGTTTCAAGTTGAACAAAATATAATAAGAACGTTTTCGGGATTACAAAAGTTTATATGGGGACAGCATTCCTAGGCAATCTTTTTAAATCAATT
Source organism: Ananas comosus (assembly GCF_001540865.1). NCBI lineage: Eukaryota > Viridiplantae > Streptophyta > Magnoliopsida > Poales > Bromeliaceae > Ananas > Ananas comosus. Next base: position 37,244 of record NW_017890611.1, read on the forward strand.
GGAATCCATTTTATGAATTGGAATCAATCAGTTACTCCATTTAATTGAAAAATTGGGAGAATGTAATATGGAAGAGAGTTAGTTTTGGGAATGTTACCCTTTAAAAGAAAAAGAAGGAGAAGGAGAAGGAGAGAGGTACGATCAAAGCTTAGGCATTGATCTTAAAGAGGCGGGGGTAAGTGGGTGCTGCGCACAACGAAGCGGGTACAGCTTGCGCACAACGAAGGGGTAAGTTAAAGGAGATATTAAAAAAGAATAAAACGAGTTTTCTTTTTCAAATTCTCTTTTACTCACTCTCTTCTTCAACGTTGTTACCACCTAACTTGACCCAAAATTTCTCCTTCTTTTACTCACATTCCTGATTCTAAAAATACCTCATTAAACCACAAAAAGATACCACAACATGCGTATAAAATTAGAATTTTAATAGCCAAATTAAAGCTCCCTTTTGTTCGAAAATAATTTCCACATACCACTGACAATGATAAGTGAATTATCATTGGGCACTAAATAAGACTCCGGAGTCGAACTACAACCAAAGCTTACACTTAGCTTGAGGTAAAGCCTGTTGGTTTATCCAGTAAAAGCTACCAAGTCGATACAGCCTCCACTACCGTGACAGGCTAAAATGCAAACTACGTGTTAAAGACTAGTTTGAAAGCTCTTTTTGTCGAAAATAACGTCTAACTGGAAAAAGATGTACTACAAAAACGAAAAATCTTAAGAAACCACGTAGCAAAACGCACTTTTAGGTACCCAACCACGGTGACCCGATAAATGTGCGTCAACACTCAAAAGTCATACTTTGAGATTCCAACCTCCCGATTTAACGATAAAAACGTTAAACACTTTTATCTCGTGAAACGTTTTTCCGATAGTAAAATACACTCTTTAAAGTGTTAAAACCATACACCTCCCTCAATGTAATTTCATCTCAATCTCTCCTAGAACGTAGAGTTTAAAGCGTATTAAGCCCAAAAGGACACATTATACCGTAACTATACTACAACACTCTCTCAAAACACTAGCTCTCCGAAAAGTGTGACTTTGCGTCAAAAAACCTATAGTTTCACGTGTTCTTTCAAACCTCTCCATGATTTCTAATAGAATACGACCATTCCCGACCCATATTTTAAAACACCGCAATCTTCCTGAAAACACGTTTAGGAGGTAGAAAATATATACATATACATATACATATATATGTATGTATATATCTCGATCCAACCATATGATAACCGTTCAACAAAAGTTACTACGTCGAAGGTTTAGCTGCTAGACGAGGCAATCTGAACAAGATATGATAATTTTCATAAACTTTTGATTTAAAGTATAAAAAGCTGTAGTAAACCGATCACTAGTTTTCTAGAGTTTTAACTGTTAAAATTACCAGCTACACTACGCAAACACTTAAATTCTCCATTTTGTTAAGTTTAGACTACTTTTAAAGTATTTTTTTGGAAAAGTGATAAATCTCATTCTAGTTATGAAGACTAGAATTTAAGTTCAGCAAATAGTAGTAAAAAATACTCTAAAAATAAAAGTCGGCAAGTAAAAATCTGATGGACAAACTATCCATTTACTACGACTTTTTAATGCTTTAAATCAAAGGTTTATGAAAGATTTCATATCTAGTTCAGGTTGTCTCGGCTAGCAGCTAAACCTTCGACGTAGTAACTTTTATTGAACCATCGTGCCTCCGGATGGAGAGAGAGAGAGAGAGAGAGAGAGAGCTTTGGGATGAGAGTTACACTTTTTAAATGAAAGTTGTACTATTTGGTTAAAATTTACACCTGTCACGCCCCGCGACCAACCGCCTATTTGAACCGGGCCGCGGAGCCGACAACAGACCGCCGAACGGACCGGGGATTCCTTTGTACGCGGACAGAGTCTCCCCAGTACGTCCAAGGCGTCGCAATCCAAACAATATAGATATGTTCCAACCAGGAACGGATATCAATCAAGATTGCATAAGGAAGTATCAAATACATAAACTACTAGCTTTTACAAGCATTCATTCACTTTTACATCACAGTTCCTATTTACATTTTGTTTTTCCTTGTCTTCTAGTCCCCTAAGCTAGACTGCCTCAGGGTACTTCTACCTCGGTCTCTGTGGTGGGGCGCTATCTACTGAGCTACGCCCTCGCCTCGCGCCGCTGCGCCGCACACGAACGACCTGAAAACCCCAAAACAACGTGGGGTGAGAACCAACTCCATGGTTCCCAGTGGGTACGGCCACCCAAGGGAAAAGCTCGACCGATAGGTCCGAGGAGGCACTGCAACATGTTAGTTCAACAATATACAACAGATATATATATTCAATTGAAATACATGCCATGCCTCACGATATGCGATATGAAAATCATGCAGCAACTAGTAGATCATTTGAATTCTACTTTTACTTGGCTACTTTAGCTCATAACTTTACTCTAAGGTTTCTATTACCTTAGGATTACAACACTAACCACTGGCTTCTAAGGTTTCTATTACCTTAGCTCAAGCCTCTATCTCTAGCTCATAAGGGTTTCTCTACCCTATCATAGCTAACCACCCGACTCGGCTTCGAGTCAATCATCCGCGGATAGCCCGCGCTCCGGCTGCTCAGTCAGCCTACCGCACTCACTCTGACTCAGCCTCCTAGCGGCGAAATCGTCGCACACGCTGAATACGGCTCGAGTCACAAGACTTGACCATCGGTGGCGATCGCGTTGCACATACCCAGCGTGAGCTCGAGACATGACATACCGTCTGGCGGCGAACGGGTCGCACCACACCCAACAACGATCATGTCAGACTCAGTCACCTGGAGGCACCCGCATCGTACTTACCCAGCATGGATTCAGTCTACTCTGGCGGTCTGATCCTCAAATGGCTTAACCACTCTGGCGGCGAAATCGTCGCACAAACGCCAGCACAATGGTTCAAGCCCCGGGCGGTGATCTCCATGTGATCGCCCCCAATCTACCCACGGTACCAAGCTCGGCGGCGAAATCGTCGCACGAACGCCCTAGCCTGTACCAGGGACATCATAAGTCCTGGGATTCCGGAATCCACTTACCACAGGTCGAGGGTTCATAGCCAACCCTATACTGTCGACCTAGCTCAATCTAGTGGCTATACCACTATACTCATCAACCTAGGTTCCAACACTCTAGGTTCTATGTCCACATCACTTAACCTAGATACACTTGCTAGGTTCTTATCATCTTTGCCTAGATGTCCACTTCTAGGTTTATTAGTTCAACCTAGGTTTACTAACACTAGGTTAGATGCCACACACCTAGATTGTTCAACTCTAGGTTTACTAACCAACCTATGTTCTTTAACACTAGGTTAGATGCCACTCGATCTACCTGACAACTTAGTTGTCCAGTCATCTCTACTCGTCCTAGAGTTATCATCTGGTTTATATACATATACCATGCATCATGCTTTGTACTTAGCAATTACTCTTTGCATCATTACTAACATGCATCCCTTACTTAGCATCCTCATCATGCATTATTATTAATATGCATTTACTTCATATCATGCATTACTTAGCATTACATTATTATCATGCATTATTAGCATTGTGTAACTTGCTCACCATGCATTTCTACTAAGCATTTTCATCTATGCATTATCATTATCATGCATTACTTTACATTAGCTAGCACTATCTAATGCCATAATCATTATGCTCCACTATGCATTGTTATTAATATGCATTTGCTCTAAGCATTACCATTTATCATGCTTTCTACTTAGCATCTACTTTATGCATCTTTATTAACATGCATCCTTGCTCTT
>NW_017890611.1:42431-44094 GCF_001540865.1 Ananas comosus
AGACTTGGTTTTTAGCTTGTTTTCGACTCTATTTCGCGCCGAACAACGCTAAAACCTTTCTAACTCTTTTAGAACTCATCTTAACCCCTCCAACCTTGATAGAATGTTAATTGGAACTCGTCCATTCATCTTATTCGCATGCTTTAGCCAATTTGGCTAAAGCTCGATATTTCTTCCGAAACCTCGGGGGTTACATTCTCCCCACCTTAAAAGAATTTCGTCCGCGAAATTCAAACCACATCAACTTGGCCTACCGAGTTATTGAGGGTACCATCATACCTTTCCACTCCGATTCCGACCACCGGCATTGCATATCAACCATATCATTGGTGCATCGGCCAATCGCGAGTGCTTCAATCTCAATCGAATCTTTGCCCTATCACGAGACGGCACACTTCGGCACGTCTCAACCTCAACTCCCCTGAAAGCATTATCCACTAACTTGAGCGTATCAACTCCAATTCTCACGTGGCTTTATAAGAGCACTTCGGTTTCTCTTTATCCTTTAAAACCATAAGTCACGATCAACGCCACTCTACTCCGGCTGTGAATTTGCACGAATCCTTCGTTCGCAACTCGAGCTTAGGCTCATTCACGGGGTCATCGGTTGCTACGGGTGGACCAACAGTCACCCACCCTACGTAGGCCTACCGACTAAACTCGTCTCAACGACACCTAGCGTCTCTCGCTCGCAAGTGTAGACCCAATCATCATTGGGCAACATTCTCATTGGAGAACTCGCACACACTCCAACCAGGAGCTATCAAGACCCCAATCCACGTCAAGTTCTTGGGTTGGGTCACTACACACTCGGTGCGTCATCAATCTCATGATCTATCACGTGGCATCCCACGTACTCGGGTCTAAGCTTGGACTACCATCCTGACCAAAACTCCCCGTCCTACCTATAGGTATCGGGCCGCTGTCTTTCACAGTTGACTGCGCCTGCCCAAAGGGGCTCAGGCTCCACAGTCCACAAATGGTCCAAGCACGGGTCGTCCCCAAGCACTACCCGCCGTCGTCGTCCTACACGACCTTCTCTACAGAGCTATACACTCTATCGGCTCCTAGGCACTTAGTGCGAGCCACCAGCCCTCACGAGTGATCCATGGCCCGCTTCACACTTAGCCCAGCTGAAGTGCTACTGCCAATTCACTCGACCGGCTGAATCGAAACCGTACTCTACGAGTATCTATACTCGAGCGCTTTAAGCCTCTACAGCGTCTCACACGAAGCCTAGCATCAGGCAACTTAGCCTATGCACACCTACCACACAGGCATAACTCATCCACCTCAACTCGAGGTACTACTAGGCCAATAGGCCAAACTCGGCACTAACCGACCAATTTCACGACAGTGGTTCATCTTCGCTGTTCGATCTACCGAATCCGCATCCAAAATACTTTTGGGATATTCGGGCGTTCCCAAACATCAAGGCCCGACTTTTGTAATTTTTAACCCATTGCTTTGAGAGTCCTTTCACCACTCGGTTTCCATTGCGAGCCTCGTTTCCTGTCCAACATCACCACTAGCCATTTGCCAGCACCACTTGGCTTTCGACTTGCACCAGCAGGTGCCACTTCTCACAACGCAAGCATGTACGGGTGTCTACTTACCCGACTATTCGGTCCCTACTATGCAATGTATAAATAGTAGCAACTGA
>NW_017890612.1:0-7723 GCF_001540865.1 Ananas comosus
TCTCTCCCCCTCCTTATGTAATTTTATAGGTGATAAATTAGTGACATAATCTTCTTAATTATAGTGCATTTTGAAACATAGCCCATTCAACTTAATATATTTTATTTATAATTCTTACTTTCTTGAATATTTTTTGGAATGAGCTAATTTATTTAAATAATAAAATAGTATGCTAAATTTAATAGTTTCTGTTCGTTTATGATCATTGATTGTTATTATTTTATTAATCTAAGAATATTAAAAAAAAATTAAATTCTAATTAAATTTACTATTAGATTAGATTTAGTAAATTCTTAAGTTATTTGAATGGAATAATGCAAACAAAATAATTAAAAGTTAAGCGAGTATAAATTAAAGAAATGAATTTAATAATTTTTAACATTAATTTTATCTAATCACTAATTTTTAAAATTTGAGTAGTAGTTAAAATCTTATTTATTTGCTAAAATTTTTATTTATACGTATTTTGATCCCCCTCGTAATTGAATCCTGGCTTCGTCCTGCTTAAGACACTTCGGGTCTTTCCTTTTGCAGGAGTAATTGAATGTGCTTATATACTCGATCTCTAGTAGCGATTGCCACCATAATTTTATAGTATAAAGAAAAAAGATGTGAATTGCTTTAAAATTTTTGAAACATTCAAACTACAAAATAGACTCTTTTAATCACCACATTACCAAACTGCAAAACTTTAATTAGATTGTTTTAAAATCTACTATTTGTGGAAAATGCAAGTTATCTAATTTAATTGCAGTGCCAATGATTAATATATTTTCTAGTGCACCTCCTTAAATTGGTTAAGCTATAATTGGCGGAGTTCAACTTACGTGAAGAGCGCACTAACAAATTAATTAATCTGTAAAAATTTCGTTCTGACAGTTTATCCTGATCGAGCATCTTAGGTGTTTACGGTCAAATTAATTAGAGATTGTATTTAATTTAAAGCGAGATACATGATCAAAATGAGTCTTTATAGAATTTTTTTTTTTTTTTTTTTTTGAGAGAGAGATAGGTAGCACGCTACCCACTTCGTTTATTTCATTTAGAAATAAACTTAGTTGGAAATGTGAATCAACAAGGATTCGAACTTGGAACTTCAGATATCAACCACCAAGCCCTTTGCCACTTGCTCTAGGGACAGCCGGTTTTATAGAATAATTTGTTAATGTGTCTTTTATTTTAACTGCACTATTTCATAAACTCTTCGGCAAAGACTAAGCTTCACACCCTATCCTTGGTCATCTACTACTGTGAATGGCTTCATAATTTTCTCTTTCTATGTTTACTTATCTCACTGCAACAGAATTAGATGAATATATTTTTGGAATATTTTTGTGTAAGTGTCTCATTTATGCCAAAATTTTTTAAAAAACTCTATTAAGGCCTAAATATAAAGCCTAATCCAACCAAAAATTAAAAAAAATTTCTACTCAATCAATCCAATCTAAGCCACTCGGTCCGATTACAAATAGAAAAGGAAAAAAAAAAAAAAATTGATTACCATCTTCTCTTTTCCTCCTCCGTCGCTGCAGCCGACGAGATAGGGCTCTGGCGGTTGGAGTTCAGCCGCGAGGATCTCATAAGGACCGTAAAGGGTTACAATCGTTACGCATCCCTCTGTCACAGGTCGCTAAAAGAGTGGGTGCCAAACATCGAGGCGGCCCGCATATAGCGACTCCACATATAGCAATATTTTTAAAAAGTATCGGTAATTTAACCAGCAGCACTTTTTTTTATCAATACCAATATGGCAATATTTAAAAGTATTGTTATACATCATTTTTGTTGTAGTGTCTTCGAAAATCATGTGGATCTTAAATGCTAATTAATTATTCTAAAAGCACTTGCTAATAAGAAAGGCATATTTATAACATTTAAGAGTTCAGTCACGGCGCTCACGAGCTTTAACCTGACTCGATCCATCTGAACGTTAAATCTATTGTTGGACCTCTTACCGTCAGGTCTATTGTGAATCACAGTTCCACTCAATTTATTACAAGTTTTGTTTTTGTTTATTGTCACGATTCAGAAAGTTGGATCTATTTTTCCACATAAACTAACGTGTTCTAAGTTTGTATTAATTCTGGGTCGATCCGCCCTTGCAGGGGTTTTCACTACCACCACTACCAACCATGTCATTAGGCGTCTTCCGTGGCGATATTAACTGCCTCGAACCAATTTTGAGTGACTCTTAATCAAGCTAATTAAACCTACTATCAAGTTCGACTCGGGGACGCGCACACGAACACGTGACAAACATTATTCTACGCTAAATTAAGCGTATAAGTTTTTGCATGATATGCGGGTGGACTAACATTTGTACTTGTACTAATATAAAAATTAAGGTGTTAATACCTGGCACGATTTTTGACGTGATCATGAGCATAGTTTTTGCATTAATTACCAATTTTATGCATCTGCATGGTTTTGACTTTTTTTTTTTTTTTTTTTTTTTTTTTTTGGCTGAGGGGAGAAGCAGAAGCACTTGCTCTAACAAGCGATCAATCTTGGGATTCGCGACATACTTCTCAGCATGTATAAGCATTTATTAGAGAAGCAGCGTTTTTTGCAGGATCCAAGACTTAAAAAAATAAATAAATAAAAGTGCATGATCCAAGGAATTATAGATGATAAATTTGTGACGCCCACATTTCACATAATTATTCATTCTAAAATTATTCTAGTTCCAAAACGTTTAACTTTCATAATATTTTATGTTTAATCATCGATCAAAATATTGTAGTTGTATTAAGAGATTTAACATTACTATATATCTCATATATAGGAAGTGATATATTCCTTTTCCCTTTAAACTCTAGGATTCTTGTCGGATTCAAACATATTCATAAATATCAGAAAATGTAAAACTCGTCTCGTTAGTCATTAGCCTACCTTGTGGGCAGTCGTGTTTCAACCACAACAGAAATCAGTTAGGGAGCAACGCTCTACCTATTATATAATCCTAACTCAGCCTAGTATCATCTCATATTTCCGACTGATGATCTATTAGCTCTGATACTAACTGTGACGTCCTACTTCTCAGTGAGTCATCCATCCTAGAACTAATCTATAGTCCTCTCATATTTCCGACTGATGATCTATTAGCTCTGATACTAACTGTGACGTCCTACTTCTCAGTGGGTCATCCATCCTAGAACTAATCTATAGTCCTGACACGATTAATTTTCTTAACTTCTTGATTTTAACCATCGTCTAAAATGCTAGTCTCTTTTTTTTTTAGAGAGAAATGTAGCATGCTAGCTGCTTTGTTTATTTCATTTAGAAATGAACTTAGCTGGAAATGTGAATCAACTAAGATTCGAACTTGGGTCTCGGGTACCAACCACCAAGCCCTTTGCCACTTGCTCTACTATAGTCAAGTTAAAAGTTTAGCCCTATTATATATTTCTCATATGTAAGATTGAAGGTGTCACATAATTATTAGTTGTAACTATGATTGCTACATATATTAAGATGAAGCATTTCCCCTTTTTTTTTGTGTGTGTGTCTTTTCAAATTTCTGACAATTAAAATAAGTTTATGAGAAAAAATGTCATTGGCTTTGTCGAACAACATATACATTATACATATAACAATATAACATTGGATTGTGGTCATAAACCTTAATTACTAATATGGTACAAATCAATGTAGATTTCATGTTAAGTCCTTCATATGGTTTAAACCAAAACCCAAATTTATAGCTACCATTAGAAGTAAATGTTGTTATTGTGGCGAAATAATCTTGTTTAACCTCCTATCAATGCGACATTTGTTAAATTAAAAAGTGGGTAGCATGCTAACTATCACTCAAAAAAAAGAAAAAAGAAAAAAAAAACATTTGTTACATTAAAAAGTTTAGAAATGTTACTGTGAAGAGAAGTTAAAAATTGATTACTTAATATTTCATTTCAAAACACTTCAGAAACGCTTCTATAAAAAACTCCAATCAATCTAAACTGGTCATAATTAATCCTTTTTCTACGAAATAAAGGTCAAATATTAATTATTTTTTATATCACTTCTTTTGCGCGTGCACATTGATTTGAGTTGGTACACTCTAATTAAGCGAAAATAAATGCACAAATGGAAACTTTTTATAGCAACAACGAACTCCTTCAAGTTTTGTAATTAATTAAACTTATTCGAAGGGTCAAAGAGGTGATCACCAAAACAATTTTAAACTGTACATAGCCTAGGTGGAGTTCAACTATCTATACCTCTATACCTATACATTATTCCTCCAAAAAAAAGCTACGTGACGGAGTTTCCTTCTTTTAGCGAAATCAACTTTTCGGCTTCCCTTCACCTATAACATCTAATTAATAGTCCACTAAGCTTAACCTAATCCTTCGTCTTTCCTATACACATAACGTCGTCTTCCCTCCACCTACAATATCTAATTCTTCCCTCCACCTATAACATCTAATTAATAGCCCACTCACCTTAATCCAACCCTTCGCCTTTTCTACAAACATAATATTTAATTAATAGTCTACTCATCTTAATCCAACCCTTCACCTTTCCTACAAACATAACGTCTAATTAATAGTTCACCTACTTTAATCCTAATCTAAACAGTAAATCGGAGAAATCTACGAAAAGCCCAATTCTCTTCTTCTCTATTTTTTTTTTCCTCCTCCATGAGCTCCAAGGCTAAGATCAAGCACGTTATGTAGATGGAGTATAAGTTTGCATGCTGCATCGTTGGGCTTAGCGTTACCATCTTCATCAAATCGAGCTTTTCTTCAAATTTCAGGAGTTATTTTAAAAGATTAATGCATTCTTTATGTTGTATCGTTAAAATTTCTTTGATAGTTTTATTCAGTTTTTTTAAGTTTTTTTTATTTGCACGGTATTCAAACTAATGTGTTTGTTATGTTGAAGATTTATTATTTTTTCTTTTTCTATCCTTTGTTTTTTATATTTTTTTCTTGAAAGTGAAGTTCTGTATTATATTTACTGTATTTGGTTGTGTTAGGCTGTATATTTTTTTGTCTCTTAACTTTTCATATACTTTTTTTTTTTCTATTTTTATGACTTTTTTTATTAACTGATATAAGCTGTTTATAAAATTAGATTGATATATGATCTAAAAAGGTCTTCATTTTCTTGAAGGGATAAGTATCTTAGTTTATATAGAAAATGAAGGAATAAAAATATAACTTATACAAAAAAAAGTTTAACTCTTTGATTGTTTTGATTTATAAAATGTTAATTTTTATTAGATTTTTTATCTAAATCTCTTCCAAATAGTATGTCATTTTTCGTCTCAATAGGTTAACATACTTATTATCTTTCTATGAACATTTTATTCTAATCAACTTTAGCAAATTAATATACTTTTACAAGAAGCCAATATGCTTAGACTATTTTGATTTTTAAAATAATAATAAATTTTTGATATATTAGTTAGACACTAAATTTATTTTAATATTATCTACCCGTCGCAACGCACATGTTACTGCACTAGTTTTAACATTATATTTCCTCGATATTAGGGTAAAAGTGTTCCTGGTGCTTAATGCAACATCATTTCATGCATGCATGTGACAATATAAGTGCTTAATTAACGTTTTACGTACTATATATATATATATATGGGTCACATAATATTAATTTAATTGCATGATGTATAATAAATAAAGTAACTAGGGCCTGTGGATTTTTGACTAAGCACTTGTGGATTGTTTAGGGGAACATTTTGATACGTTCAAATTGATCATTAAACTTTAATTTGTATTAATCAAACCACTCAACTTTAATTAATTTCTGTTTCAATAAGGGTCACTTTGTTTACGAAGTAATAGCTATTTTGTTTATTACATTTCATGCATTCATGGAATTTATGCGAGGATTAATAATTGCTTTGACTACAATATAAAAGTGCATGCTTAATGTAATAGCAAATTAACTATGGGTGGCATGGAATATTTAATTAATGTTTAACTATGAACTAGGAGTGTTTGACTTGCCACTTCTAGGTTGTTTAGGGAAGCTAATTAATTAATATCTGCCATTATTTGAAGAGCATTTTGGTGCGATTTCTTATGCAAATCAAATAAAATAAAAAGGCTAAAATACAGAAAACCTCCCATAAATATCCCTTTTTTCTATTTTCTGCCTTGATTTTCAAAATTTACATTTTAGCCTCTCAAAATTTTAAGTTGATGCATTTAGCCTCCTCTCTATCAAGGTTCCATCACTATTCTGTCTTTTTTTTATAATTTATACTGAATATATCTTTGAAAATGTTGGCATTCGGTTAAATCGAATCGGGTACGCCCATAAGCGGGTTCGATCCGACGGATATTATATTATCTAATTAGATTGGAATTAATCTCGCTTTCAAATTAGAAAGTTAGTTAGAGATAAATCCTAATCATATTAGGATAACAATTAATAACCGATTTGGCCTTATCTCTAACACTATTAGGATTTTGGAATCCCTTATAAATATGCGGGCGATCCCACATAACGTAACAGATAGAATAAGAACGGAAAAAGAAAGAGAATAAAAAACAAAAAGAGAAAATCCACTTCCTCCATTAACCTATTATTCTAGAGGGATTTGAACGGTGGATTTGCGATCGTGCTCGTTTGTAGTTCGATCCACCGCGAGTTCGGAGCGCAAGAAGACTTTCAAGGACGATCCAAGGACACGTGAACCAACCTCTACGATCTGGGCTCATCGCGTTCTAGCGCGAATCGCTTCCGCAAAAAAGGTACGAACGAATACTTCCGCTGCGTTCTACCGAAAATAACAGAAATATATCAATTTTTTTTTCTTACAGAACAAAGTAAAGGCAAATGTACATTTCACCCTCTCCATTTGCCCCGTAACTTCTGAAAATATTTTTAAAATTTTAAAGAAACAAAATATAGATTTTTGAAAGTCTATATATATATATATATATATATATAGAGAAAAATTTTTTGTATTTTAGCCGAAATAAAATATACCTTGTAACATGCTAAGATGAATAAATTGGGTTTTTATTGGGGTAAATGGCAACCTTGTGTCGGATCGTTGGCGCTAACCATTAATTTCAAATGTTCGAGCTATTAGAAATACGCAACCAATTCACTTAAATCGTACAGATACAATGCCCACGGATATCAATTGTGATTCGGCCCCACCCGGCCTCACGCTACTTTGAACATGACTCTGCATTTCCAGCCTCACGCCATTTCAAAGGTGACTCGGCCCAACCCGGCCTCCCGCCACAGGGCGGGATGCTGGCCATTTAAGCCAACACCTTGGGCTTTTCATTTGTTGGGCCTCAACACTCAGAGAATCTAAGAAAAGGCCCAATTTGCCAATTTGCCTCAACAATGTATAGCGTGCAAGGTTGATTACTTTGTCTGAAATAACTTCTTTTAAATTGTTTAGAGAAAAGAAAAATACAATATTTCACTTTAATATTTCTTGGTTGTTAAAAATTGAAAAAAAAAAAAACAAAACTATTCTTAGAGAAGTTTCTAGGAAATTGAGGCATTTATTTGTTTTAATTTAGTTCTATGGGCTTGGGCCCATCCTTTATTCAGTTATTGGGCCTATGGTTCAATTATAACTAATCTAGGTAAGTACCATTGTGCCATTTTGTAGTGGTAACTAGATTAGGTTAAAATATATATATATATATATATATATATATATATATATATATATATATATATATATATATATATATATATATATATATATATATATATATTTTTA